>NC_059474.1:23467645-23770675 GCF_018139145.2 Gymnogyps californianus | reverse complement strand
GTGTAAAAAAGTGCTATCTTAACTGTTTTAAACTGATCTTGTACTACTTTAATGACTGTCTCCCAGCTCCAGTATTGTGAGATTGTGTTCTAAACCCAGCTTGTCTATCACTTGTTTGATTCTGTTAACCTCAATCATATCCTCCACCCTATCTTTCTCCTCCTTGCATTGAATAGTTACAAGCCTGTTAGTATCTCCTTATAGAGTAGCTACTGCATTCACTTTTTCAATTGCCTTTCTCTGTACAATCTTGAATTCTACCACTTTCTTCAGATGCAAAGACCAGAACTTTTTATAGTAATTGAGGATGTGAGTGTGCCACGGTTTTCTACAGAAAGATGTGCTTTTCCTTGTTGTCAATTCCCTTCCCAATGATGCTCAATATTTTGCTGGCTTTTTTTTTGGCTCTTGCCAGATACAGAGCTGATATTTTTAGATATATGTCGACAATGACACAAAGATTTATTTCCTGATCTGTTCCCACCAGTTCCCTGTTCAGCATCACACATAAGTGGTTTCTATTATTTTTCCTGGATGCATTAATTTACATTTATCTACTTTGAAGCTTGCTTGCCATCGTTTTGCCCACTGATTCAACACCATCAGGTCTTGTGAGAATTCCTTATCGTTGGCATCATATTTAACCATCCAAAAAAGCTTAGTTTCATCATAAACTTAGACATTTCAGTGTTCACTCCCTTCCTCAGGTAATCAAAAATAAAGTGTTCTCCAACTTCTGTACCAACATATTTGGCCATCCAGAAAGATACGTGGGCCTGATTTAGCACCTTACAGAATCAGGTAAAATGTTACACTGCAATTTAAAAGGGGGTTTCAGAGGAAACCAGATACTAGCCTGCTATCAAACTCTTTGGAACCCTAACATTAAGTGAATTGTGAAATTAACTGAAGAAACCCCATTCCAAATTTGAAAATCCTTAAAAATCAGTTTCAGTCTTCAAAACTGTAAAAAAAAAAAAAATAATAATCATGCCTACTCTCTTTTAGGAGCAACACACCTTGAACTGTCTTGTGTCTGAACAATGTCTTAAAAGTGGTTCAGCACATTACAGGAAATTTAAGATTAAACTTCTAAGAAAGACTTTTTTTCTTTTTTTTTCTTTTTTTTTTTTTGGTCTTTTTTGTGTGCCAGGAACTAGATAACTGAGAACAGGATGTGATCACTACAAGGTAACACAGCATACTGTGAGATTTTTGGCAGCCTGCAATGGACCTTTTAAAGTTTAGGAGTACTTATCCCTCAGAGCCAAATCTGAGATTTAGGAGAGGCTAATGTTTCTGTGTATACGGTCTACAGCAGATTTCTTTTAAGCTTTTCAGATGGTTTATTATATACATATTACCTTGAGGAAAGCCATGGATCATTTCTATAAGCATACATTTTTTGTAGATATTCAATAAAAAGAATAAATATATGGCATGTAATACTGATGCTTTATGGTTCATGAAGATTATTCATTTCAGTTATATTGTTATTTTTTCAAAAAATTGTCAACAATATGAAAAAGTATAGGCAGTAAAACTTTAAACTCTTAAAGATCATTCTCTCCTTCAAAGAGTACCAATAATTTGTAATTTACTATCATTTAAGAGGCTTGAAATAAAATGCAGAGAGCCATTATCATTTTGAGTTGAAACTCAGCATTATATTTCTAGAGAGAGATGAACCACTTTCTACTATCATCTCCTTTGCATAAATGTACACAAACTGAAAACAAGAGAGGACGGCAAATGGATCACTACTCAAGCAGGTGAGATATATATATATATACTGCCAGATTAAATTTCAATTCAGAGCAAAGCTTTTTTAATAATTCAGGGAACAGCTTTTATGATCCCACATATTAGAACAATGGTATTAATCAGTCATTTTAAAATTTGTCTTGGAGAATATTAACTAGGTATTTATAGGAATATTTTAACTCTAAAGTTAAAGAAGATGAACTCCAGCCCTTGGAGGGTGATTTTGACCTCACTTACATTGATCTGAAGTAACAGTTTTGCTCCCACTGAAGTTGAGCGCAATGAGAGGAAGTTCTGTTTCTGAGTTTAAATGACAAATCATTTCTGGTGATGTTTGAAAAGATGCTCAGCACATAGATTCAGTCTGTGCAAACACTGTGTTGTCAGAAATTGTCAGGGCACTATTCACAGTCTTACACTCAAAGCAAGAGGCAGACACAGATTTTCACAGTTACAGTTTGCATAAAACAGCCCAAATTTTAAGGAAAACTGAGCAGTCACTGAAGGGTACAGATACCATAAGACCTGAAAGGAAGTCAAAGCTGGAAGCTTTTAAAGTAACACCTGAGTCTTCTTCCTCTTCCTATTTATTTTATTTGTTTTACTTGTTTCTTTTAGGAATCAGAAATATCCAAATTGCAAAAGAAACACTAAACTCACATGATATCAGTCATGGTCACTTGCCAAGCTGTTGTTTTGGAGTCTCTGTTCCAGATGCCCGAACTTATTTCACGTGAGAGGTCTGGTCACTAATTCTGTTCATGATGGGACCTTATTGTCCAACCAACTGTTCCAGACTGGGCATATGGATTACCTGTGCAGTTTCTAGCAGTCTCGACAGGTTAAACAGACATTGGAGTTTCCTTGAAGCATCTAAAGAAACAAGACACATGTGGTGGCATTAAGAAATCACAGTTTTTCTTACTAGTTTCTTCTCTTTCCTACTTGTAGTATGCTGATTATATTTCAGCTCCCCAGACAAGAGGCTGGTTACAGGAATGACAGAACTTCCTCTTGTTTAACACTAAGACCTATGAAATCTTCCCTGAATTAACACTTATGTTGTTAATCTACTGCTGTTCCATCTTAGACAGTGATTTGCCTTACTTCTGAATATCAGACGCTGTTACTGCTCAATTTCTGGAAACCCTGGCTGACTAGATACTAAAGTAAAGACTCCCCGTTGACAGGTTTCTGTTTATAAGTACGTGCACAAAAGCTGAAGAAATATTTATAAGTAGAAAGCTGCCTATATATCTTATGTTTTATCTATACTTGAAATTCATTTTTTAGTGATGGCACTTCTGGTTATTATACAGAGTGCTGACATGGGGATAGTGAGGTTTTCTAAAGTGTTTAGAAAAAAGTTAAAACTGAACAGCATTAAAAGGTTTTCTTTTTCACATTTTTTATTCATGGATCTACTTTCAAAACATTAGCTGACTTAGTAAAGTCAGGGGGAATTCTTGGGAATAATTTTCCTTCAAAGGGTAGTTTAGTGTAAAAATGCTTATTATTAGGTATTTTTAATAGTACTTGTGAAGAAAGGTTGAAAGCAAACATTATCAAGCAGACTCCATTTTTAAAAGTTTGTTATGCATTTCATACCTGTGCTGGTTTGGCTGGGACAGAGTTAATTTTCTTCATAGTATGGGGCCATGTTTTGGATTTGTGCTGAAAACAGTGCTGATGATAATACAGGGGTGTTTTAGTTACTGCTGAGCAGTGCTTACACAGAGTCAAGGCCTTCTCTGCTTCTCACACCACCCCACCAGCGAGGAGGCTGGGGGTGCACAAGAAGTTGGGAGGGGACACAGCCGGGACAGCTGACCCCAACTGACCAAGGGATATTCCATATCATATGACATCATGCTCAGCACATAAAGCTGGGGGAAGAAGAAGGAAGGGGGGGATGTTTGGAGTGATGGCGTTTGTCTTCCCAAGTAACCGCTATGCGTGATGGAGCCCTGCTTTCCTGGAGATGGCTGAACACCTGCCTGCCGATGGGAAGTGGTGAATGAATTCCTTGTTTTGTTTTGCTTGTGCACGTGGCTTTTGCTTTACCTATTAAACTGTCTTTATCTCAACTCATGAGTTGTCTCACTTTTACTCTTCCTGTTCTCTCCCCAGTCCCTCAAGGGGAGAGCGAGTGAGTGAGCGGTTGTGTGGTGCTTAGTTGTTAGCTAGGGTTAAGCCACAAGTCCCTAAAAGACAGCAATAAGACATAATATGACACATGATCTTAGCAAAATACAATGAGAAAATGACAATGAATTTTTAAAATACTTTAAAATTTAAAATAAAAGGACTCTCTTATTCAGAAGATAATGAAAATAATTAGTTCTAAACCAGAATGCACACATTTAAGAATATATGTTAAGCTGTCTCACTTAATGCAGGAGTCTCTCTGCAGTTACAGTTTAACTATATGAATTTTATAGGGTTTAGTTCATCAAGATTTCCTTAAAGGACTGAGTTCTACTTTTGGTTTCTGGATAATAGCCTGGATGGTGAAAGACTAAAAGACTCCAAAAAGGAAAAGAAAAGTTGACTACCAACAATTTTAAATAATCTCATATGCAGGAATAAAAGTCAGAAGCAAAGGGCAATTCCTTATTAGACCCAAAACTATAGTAAGCTTTGTAGAAGGATGATTACCTAATGAAAAAATAAAAAAGTAATTCAGAAAGTCAACCAAAGCCAGTATTAATCCAGGAATACGTTATAACAATATCTTAAATTATCTTATATAATTTTTTTGTTTGTTTGCTTGTTTGTTTCCATTAAGATATCATGAATTTCTGTAAAAACAGGTAATAAGCACATAATTCACCTAGTTTTTGACTCCTGTGTATAACTCAGACTTGAAATCCATTGTCTCAATACATAAAACAACAGACAAAATTTGAAGTATAGAAGAAATCCCTTCAGTTTCTGTTAAATATGAGCTGAGTGACAAAATGTCAGGGGCCTGAAGGCACTGCCAGCCCTGACTATCTCTGCCCAGACCCCAGGGCTCCCCACGTCCTGCCCACGGCCCAGAACCCCATTTCACCCCGCCCAGGACCATCAGTCCCTGTTCGAGTGACGCCACAGCAGGGCCGGTCTCCAGCTCCCCACAGCCCTGAACTGCCTGTTCATGGGCCCTGCCGAGCTGGGCCCACCCATGGGGCAACATCCCCACCCAGCCTTGGCCAGTCCCCATGACACTGCTCGGCCATCCTGGAGCTGTGTCTGACCCTGGTTCCCCTGACCTCCACCTGTGGTCTGATGCCCCACCTGGCCTTGGCCCAGCCCCATCATGATCTTTGAGGACCCCACAATAAGGATTCTTCCATCTCAGTACTTTCCCATTCAGTGCTAGCTATTGTGAGTTCTCTCTGACCAGGTGTCATGGTTTAACCCCAGTCAGCAGCCAAGCACCACGCAGCTGCTCCCTCACTCCCCCCTCCCTGCTCCCAGTGGGATGGGGAGGAGAATCAGGAAAGAAGGCAGAACTCATGGGTTGAGATAATAACAGTTTAATAACTAAAGTAAAATATAATACTAACAATAATAATAGTGAAATAACATAATAATAATAGTAATGAAAAGGACTATAACAAAAAAAGAAGAGGGGAAAAAAAAAAGGAAAAAAAACAGCAATGCACAATGCAATTGCTCACCATCCACTGACCGATGCCTTCAGATGCTATCTGCCCCTCCTGGCCAACTCTCCCCTGTTTATATACTGGGCATGACGTTCCATGGTATGGAACATCCCTTTGGCTAGTTTGGGTCAGCTGCCCCGGCTATGCTCCCTCCCAGCTTCTTGCACACCTGCTTGCTGGCAGAGCATGGGAAACTGGAAAATCCTTGGCTTAAGATAAGCGCTACTTAGCAACAACTAAAACATTAGAGTGTTATCAACATCATTCTCACACTAAATCCAAAACACAGCACTGTACCAGCTACTAAGAAGAGAGCTGACTCTGTCCCAGCTGAAACCAGGACACCAGGTCCTTAAAGTTCCCCTGCTTATCTCATCTTTGTCATCACCTTTGAGTTTCCCCTGCATTTTATCAAGTGTTTACTAAGATTCTGAAACAGAATTGATTCTTTTCTGGAAAATCATTCATCACATTTCTTGGGCATGGTCAAGCCTTGACAAATGTCTACTATATTTTATCACTTTTTTTTCCTTTTACTTATACAGATTGTATTGGGCAACCCATATTCTGTTATCTTCTAGCCCTTATATTACCATTGCTAGTAACAGTTCATAAGCTTTACACTGAGTTCGCAAGACCTCAGGCCTGAGGCTTGTCAGGCTTGCTCTGTCTGAGCTTTTCTTGACCTGCTTGCAGTTTGATTTTACTTGATGAAGCTGCAGCAGCATTTTTTTTTTTAAATTGATCAAGTTTCTATGACTAATTTCACTATCTCAGGGCTTGCTTAAGTACATCCTACTATGGGTCACAGAATCTTTTGGGCTAAATGCTCAATACTATTTTAAATGAAAAAAAAGAAAAAAGTGTATGTTTCATGTGGAATGAATTCACATATATCTTACTGGGGGTTTAGTCATTAAAAGTCTTAAAGACAATAATTTTAAAGGAATAAGGTATTTTTCTTCAAATTTCACAAAATCAATCTGTTTGCAAATTAAGTTTGAAGCATAATGAAAACACGTTATCTGCTATTATTTTAAAAGAAAGTTATTAAGCATTTTGAAGCAAAATGAAAAATCTCTTTTTCCTTTCTTTCTTCTTTAAGCTCTTCAAACCCTTCCCTTTTTGCATTTCCCTTTCCCCTTTCTGAAGATACACTGCCCATGTTCACCATAATTTTTTGAAGCTCTTTTTTTTCAAGGCTTCTATACAATCATCTTAATTTTTTTTTCCTTAAAAATTGTTATGGGTGTGATACCTATAGCAAATTTGGCAACACTTATGCTGCTGGTACTCTGGTACCTCATGGTGAGGTAGGTTGTGTTATTGTTGCACTGTATTTTTCTGTCTCTCTCTGAATCTGTACTTCTCAGACTGCAAGCCTGTTGAAGAAGCTACTCTCTTTAGTAAGGTACCCACTCCAGCAAGTCTTGGACCATGCCATGAACTACAGCATTTTACTGCTAAAGTTAAAAGTTTAAACTGATTGAACAAAGCAAGATCTCAACATTTGCTTCCTAAGATGTATATGGGTACCACGCATGTTTTGTAAAGCGGAAGATGAAAAAGTAATCTGGTTATATTCTAGGAATTACAGAATTTATTTCCAAATTCTGCAGAAATGTCTTCATCCATTATTATTATTGGAATAATATTGGAAGTTTGAGTCTCATATGCACAACTTTGGAAAGAACTATAACGATTATTTTTTTAAATTGTTGTTTTGATTTAGTTAAGAAAAAAATTGCAAAAAAAAAGTTTCATACAATAATGAAGGCTGTATCTTTCATTAAAGAGGAAATTAAGTCAGTGTATCAACATGACAATCAGAAATCTGAGACCTGATTTTCATTTTGAAATGTGCTTGCTGTGCATTTTTTTGACTGCTTCATTTTCCTGAGAATAACAATATAAATAATTTCACTGAATTACAAAAGATATAATTACATATTCTAATCTAAACTTTCTCTGTATTTTTGAAGCTTCTTTTAATATCAAACACAGATTTGTTGAAAATCCAACTCCTGTTTCAATCTTCATCAGCAGTTCAGAAGTCACAAGTCTACTCAAACTTATGTGTGCATGTAGTACTCTTAAATCTCACCTTTCCTTTCTTCGTTATTATTCACTTTCCAAGTCAATGTGCAAATGGCACAAAACTGCTGTGTTGCTGTCTATGGTTTAACTATATAAGAAGTAATAGTTGAAACCAAATTTATATCCATTTTGTGATGACTAGGTATTGAAAAATGAATGGTTTAAAATGTAGTTTTTGATGGTTAATGAAATGAGTATTTAAAGAAAATTGTAACTATAACTAAAAGGAAATTATTTGTGATCAGAGTACAAATACAAAATTGCAAGAGCATACAAATGAAAAATAATTATTCAGAATACATTTAAGCAAGAAATCAACAGTGTTTTCCTGGAAATGTAGGGAGAAACAAACAAACAAACAAAACGAACCAACAATAAAAAATAGAAAACAATGAGATGGGTGTTCTTATAATCTATTGTACAAGTTCTTATGTATAAATTAGTATCAAATCATTAACAAGGAGGAAATAAATCACATCCTCCCCAACATTTCTTCAATAATAGTCATTAACACTGTCTCAGCTATCTCAAAAAAGCGCTAGAAATGACATAATCATAACATAAGATGTCACTTACAACCGCTTGTGCATTAGACAAAGCAATGTCACTGCATCTGAATGTAATATATAATCAGCCTCATTGAGGTATGATTTTTGATTAATTATAATCAAGAATAATCCTATGATTTTCATAGAGGTGAAAGCATTAACTGAGGTGACAGAAACTAGGTGAAAACTACTGAAAGAAGTAGAGAATAATTTATTAGCTAAGGGTTCACTCCCTCTTCTACACATATACATACACAGCACACACACACTTCTGCAGCAAGTAGATCTTGCTGGAGATCATGGTAAATAACTGAAGAATCATCTCCAAATCACCAAATACTTGGTGTTCTTGGAAGGAATCTCTTTTCCTTTTGAAAATTATCAACTTTATATGGAATATTTAAATTATACTAGTCCACATCAAGAAACAGGATGAAGGAGAGAAAGAAAGAACACACACCTCTTCCTCTTAGTGGCTAAAGTATTTGTCAGAAGAGGACTTTGTGACTCTTGGTTTGATCTTACTCCACTTTTTAGAAGAGCTTACTGAATTGTGCAGCACATCATGCTCGCATGGTTATAAAAAACATTGGTGATGTCTTCCTACTTCTGAACTCATATCTCTTTATGTTCATTTGTGCAGCAATGTCCATTTTAATATTTTGTTGCTTTGCAAAAAAATTACGTGAAGGTGATACATGGAGAACTTTCTGTGGTGTAATTAGGGGACAAACATAAGAGGAGCTAAATTAGGTCAGACCAAAGATCTGCTTAGTTGAGTAGGCTCATCCATTGTCTGGCAGTGGCTTTGGAAAAATGCCAAGGCAACTATGGAATAACGAAAAACCATGCTGGATTCTTTCCCAGAATGCTGTCCCAGTCCCTAATAGGTTGCAGTTCAGACATTTTCCAAGTCAGAGGTTGCATGCTTGCATGCTTGCATTTAATAGTCCCTGAGAGAGTTTTCTTTTGTTAATTTATCCTGTAGATTTCTGAATATATGCAAACTTTTGCATTCACAGTATCCTATGGTATATTACAGGATGGTAAGCCTACGGTAATACCTCAAGCTGTTTCACAGCCTCACACTTTATGTGATGGATCACTTTTCTTTGTTTTTTTCTGAACCTGTCTCCTTATAATTTCATTTTATGCTTCAAAATAAATGTATTAGAAGAGACAGTGAACAAAGACTTCTTCCTCTAAAAAAGCTTTCATTCTTGCAGTTATTCCTTCTAACACCTCTGTAATGAGAAAGAGTAGTTTTACATTGTTCCCCTTTTGGAGATTAAACATCACGGTAACGAAGAGAAACATATCTTTCCTAGTTTATGTAAATAAGAACATCAAAAGAGTAATGATGGATCTCAGTGGCTATGTCCGCTTCACAGACTATAGCTGCACCAGGTGCCCTGAGGGTTGCCTCCTGTGTTTGCAATTTACCATTTTTATCTGCACATCTGGGAGGAGTTCTAGGTACACATCCTTCACTTCATGTAGTTGCTTTTACTTTGGAAAGACAACTAGCGGTGCAGGCAGACAGGGAGTCAAGTATTTCCCAACAGGACAACTAGGGGATTGGGACAGTGTACACATTACAGATGGTACCTGCTCTGCAGTATATAGAAGTACTGGTGGCGGGATGAACTTGTCCTGCTTCCAGACACCCACCTATCTGCTCCCTCACTCCCCCACCTCAACAGCACAGGGGAAGAAAGTAAGATGGAAAAGCAAATGGGTCAAGATACAGACAGGGAGATCACGTACCAGTTACCATCATGGGCAAAACAGACTCAGCTTAGGGAAAATAAGTTTAATTTATTGCCAATTAAAAGCAGACTAGAAAGGTGAGAGACAAAGGCAAGAACTCCAACGCCTTTCCCCCATGCACCCTTCATCTCAGGCTCAACTTCATTTCTTCATTCCCAACTCTTCTGCCTCCTCCCTGTACCCCAAGAAGTGCAGGGGAAAGGAGAATGATGGGTTGCAGTCAGTCCATAACAGTGGAAGCCAAATATTTCTCTGCTGGTCTGCTAAGGCTGGGAAATGGGTGAGGCAGACAACAATGTGCCATAGCACGCTGAAAGTACACTGACATCTGACCCCTTTGTCATGGACTAGAATAGCTACGTATTGCCCTACATGATGCTGTGCCTGAGATATTGCTTATAGATCATGAAACTCTAGATGCTTTATAAGCAGCTACAGCATGATATAAGTGATGTAACCTGTGGCATATCAACAAAAAAAAACCCCATACAGTATCTAGTATCGGGAAGTGGAAGGGGAAGAAGCAGTCACAATTATAAAACAAAACAAAGAGGACTCAAATGCTTCGGAACTGTCCATTTCTCTCTATGACTTCTCTGAATGTATGTTAAAGTGGGGACCACTCTAAATAGCAGCCTGGCCTGCTTGAGGGTTGTTTTTGTTTACCTGGTTTTACAAAATTCCCACATGGGCATTTCCCTTACCAAGGAAAGGATGACTGTCTAGGAGGTAAACTGAAGATTAAATACAGACTCTGCCACAAAATAAAAATGGTAATTTTGATATAGTAAAAAAAAAAAAAAAGAAGAGGAATCAAATATTTTGTGTAAAATAGCCACTAGCTAAATAGAAATCCTGCTATTGTTATACCGACTACATGAGAAATCCTATTTATGGACAACCTGAGGTGTTAAATCAGATTTCACAATTATTCTTGTGTCGGCAAGGGCTTACCAGCCAAGGAGAAAAAAAGGATGAATTCAAGATGTGAGGGCTCTACTACAATGCTTCATAAAGCAAAACAGAAAAACAAATGAACATGCAGCCTTTGTTCATCTAAGCTACTTTTTCCTTTGTGATTGTTTTGTTTTATTTTGTTTGAACAGGACTGTTGATTCTGAGATTTTGCCTATCCTGTAGCTTAACTTGTTCCATTAACAAGTTTTGGGTTTTTAAGTCAAGTAGTTTGTCTCATGTCCCCCAAATCACTTTTTATACAACCTCTCTACATTAACTGCATTTACATAAGATGTTTCTGCCAGCACTGCTACATCAATGAAAGATGTAGGTTTTTAAAATCATGATCACCAGAGCTGTGCTGCAGAGTAGAGCTGGGTGTACGTTCATTGTGTCACCTCTGATGAATGGGAATACAATTGTTTTGATAGATTGAACTAACTACTTGTTTATGCATACACACAAAAACCTGTCTTGCACTTTTTCTCATAAATTATGCAGGATTATCATCTTGACATGACTTTCCCTGTCTAACACACCCAACGTTTAATCTTTCTCAAATGCATGGCATTGACTCACATTTCATAGGTCTGAAATAAAAAGCTCACTCTACTTTGTGAATGAGTATTCCAATTTCTTGTATTAGTCAACAGTGTATCTCTGCTCAAAAAAAACCCCATAAATGGAAATAGAATGCATGACACCAGGCAACAGAATTTGTACTTCACTGAAAACACTGTAAATGACTAGAAATCCTCAATTTTGGACTGTAAAGTCCTAAAAAGAATGCTTAAAATGTTTTGACGTGACACAACAGGAACCTGTTAAATTCTTGATCGTATAGCTAAAGTGAGGATATGCTACTGTAGAAAAAGTAATTTGGCTTGTAATCTTTTTTCAGTTTCAGTAAAAGAGAGTTTAAATGCCTTTTTGTTCTGGTAAAAATAGAAAAAAAAATGAATCTAAGGAGTTAGGTTACTTAGATAATTTTTTCAAAATTAATTCTGCAGTCTATAATCTCCATAAATACTAAGTTGCATTAAAGAAACTAAGGCAACTATTTGGTCCGTAGCTACATAAGAAATTCGGAAAAAGAAAAAAACTATAAACTTTTGCAAAAAAACTTGATTGTAAATGGACACACATCACTAATGATGTTTCAATGTGCAGCCTGAAAACATGCTGCAAGGGAAGAATAGGGGTATGTTTTTCTTCGAAGCCTTTTAGGATGGACAATCCAAATTAAAGACAGAGAACTGCAACATATCTAGCTGTCTTTTATACTTCCCTTGGAAGGAAATACTTTGCAATTTTAGTAGTGCAGGATGCAATTTAAATGTACCTTTTTAACAGGCAATAATGCAATTTGGGATTAAATCTATTTTAGTGGCAATACTTTTCCTAAAATAAAATTTTAAATTTTTGGTAAAGTTATTTGAGAGGAGGGACAGGTGGAAAACTAATAAAAGTATTATATCAAATAGTTTATAGATTGAGATAAAGACAGTTTAATCAGTGAAGGAAAGAGAAAAAAACCAAGTGATGCAAAGGTAGTTAATGACCACCTCCCACAAGCAGACTGATGCCCAGCCAGTCTTCAGACAATGACTACTTTGGAAAGACTGCCCCCAGTTCTATTGCTGAGTGTGATGTTATACGGTATGGAATACTCTCTGGTCAACTCGGCTCTGCTGTCCCAGCTACAGCTACTCCCAGCCTCTTGCCCACTCCCAGCCTACTACTCACTGGGAAGGCAGAGTGAGAAAAAGAGAAGACCTTGATCCTGTGCAGGCACTGCTCAGGAACAGCCAAAACATTGCTGTGTTGTCAACACTGGTTTGGTCACAAATCCAAAACATAGTACCATACAGGCTACTATGAAGAAAATTAACTCCATCCCAGGCAGACTCTGCACACTTGTATAATAAAATCTTTATTTAAATTGACAGTTCTAAAACAATTTAATAAATAAACCTGAAAAACTTATCAAAATTATTAATCTAGTTGCCTTCTGATCCAGTATTTGTAGCATTTTGAATTCATGTATTGTTTTGGTCATTTCTAATGACCTTCTATCTATGACGTATAAAAATAAATAGAAGTGTCACAAAAACATTTAATCTGAGAAAGGTCTTTTTGTTTGTCTCCTCACCAATAAAGGTATCCTAAAAAAATCTGTATTGTGAGGCATGTTCACTGAACTGTGCTTCCCACATCATAGCTTGTGTCTACTATGATTATATTCTTTAGAGCTCTTTGGATAATTTGCTGCCAAAACCTCCCTTGTTCCTACTTCTGACAGTCACCATGACAGCATATGAGATTTGACCTTTCCACTGATGTCACCTACAATAGTCCTTAAAGAATAACTGTTAAAAAGAACCCCAAACCCCCACAAAACTATATGTTTAAGTGGAAATCAAAGCTAAATCTCCAAGTTCCTTTTGCTAGATGCAGATGCTTTAACAGTCTGTAAGAAACTTCTGTTTTTGTTTTGGAAGGCTCTTGTGGAAGAGGAAAGCGCTGTCATGAATAAGAGCTAGGTGACCAAATTCTGCTCTCTTAGTTTAATCAACTCAGGATAGATGAGGATAGCTCTTTGTTTTCAAAGTATGAATGTCCTAATGGCAGTAGCTGAAAGAAATGAGCTATTTTAAAGTTTCCAAGTAGCGAAGTCTATAAAGGTGGATTTTTGACATTCTGACTCTAAATACCACCCAGGAAATCGAATTTTCAGACAAGCTGAACAGAGTCTGTCCTTTAAATGGTGAGAAAAAGTCAGTGAGAAAGCTCATAAAAAATATGATGTAACATATTTTGAGCTTGGATACAGTGAAACTCTCTTACTGGTTTTAGAATTGTATATTGTGGAAACCATTTTCCACAATATCATATTCCTATGCTTACAACAATGGTCTTGCAAAAGACAGAATTTAGTTCTTTTTTAAGATTTTTACTCAACCAAAACTTTACTTGCTTAACAGCAATGATACTCTTCTTGGTCATGAACAGATCAAAATTCAGTCTCAGTCCATTTTTCCTTACATCCAAAGTATTTGAATGACAGAATGTTCCAAATCATAAGCAGAGGTGATCAAATACCTGTGTTGCATTTTTACTCACTCAGCATGGAAGAACTGATTAAAGGAATTTATTGCATAGCCTGCTTTCAGAGAACTGTGATGTTACAGAGACAGTGAATGACACAATTATCTCTAACAATTTACAATAAATAAGGTGGACAGCTGTAATAATTTATTGTGGAGCTTTGCACCACAGCAACCCAGTGGCCATTTGGTAGCTGCAGGATATAAATAACTTTTAATTAAAAATTCAGATATTGTTAGTTAAAAAAACCCCCAAACAAATGAAGTATCTAATAACAGACTATAGGTACAGAGGTTGGAGAGATGTTCTTAAGTGGTCAAATCAATTTATAAGAAAAGATTAGTAAATATAACAGGTTTCCCTATTAACCACTAAGTATTTTCGCCAAAGTTCAAGTTCCTGCTGAGCCACAGACAACCTCTTCCACTTTACGCAGCTCATTTAGACATGATTTCAATTATAGACTGTGGACACGGGAATCTTCTCTTTTAGCTTAGTTATGTGTATTCACATGTTAAATTCTGGATTCTGGAATATAAAGTGAAGTAAGTTCCATACACAAATATATGAGGGAAAAGTTTCAGAACACAAAGTGTCCCCAAATCTGCTGGTTTTTTTGTTGTTGTTGTTTGTTTTATTTTTTTCTTAAAGGAAAATGAAATGAAATGAAATTAAAACTAACAGAAAAACCTCAAAGACAAAAAAATCCCATGAAAAGACCTTTCAATATCTTTTTCTGGCAACTTTCTTACATTTACTACTCAGAAGAAGATAGTGAATTTTTTTCTGTTTCCAGTCAGGATTATAATTAAGAAAGCACACAGAGTCAATGTGCTTTCATGCTCCAGACTACATTCATTTTAATGCAGATCAGTAGGGAAAGAAAGAACAAGCAAAAAACAACCAACCAAACTGCACTTTCAGGTTTGGGGTTTTTTTGGGGGGGGAGGGTGGGAAAATGTTGATTGTTAGGGGGTTTTTTGCTTAGAAAGTTTACTCTATTAACACGCCATTAGGAACAGTACATACTAGAAAGTTATATCTTTCAAAAATGGAAGATTTGCTAGCATTGATTTAAAGAAATGCTTAAAAGTTACAGGTCTAAGCAATGGGTTTCAGATACAAGCTGTGCCAATTTTCACTCACAGTACATGCAGAATTTGTGAAGAAACTTAGAGCTTGTTTTCTCATCACTTCAATAAATCAAATTCTAAATTAAAGCCTAACAGACAAACAAGAAAATGAAGACTACACAATTAAAAATGCCTTGAGTGACTTGACTAACATCAATGAGGTTTTGTAACAATTTCTAGGATAAAATCCAATCCTTCGGGTACAAGGAGAACGAAATAGTCCAATAAAGACAATTAGAACAAGTTTTAAAACTACTTTCACTTGACAATACTAGCTTTTTTTCCATGACATTGTGATCCTGATTATGATGCATTTGTGATGAACTTGAGGCTATTTCATAGAAAATGAGTCTGTAACACTTAACTTAGTCTTGTTTCACTTTCCACAGAGCTAATTCCATGGATTTAATTAACAATACACTTAGAACAAAATTAAAAATATTTCTTTTCCAGTGAATAATACCAGAATCAGACATTTGTCATTCAAGTGAATCAGAGCTAATGTTACATAGCTAAAGATTAAATACTTGACAATAGTGGTTTTCACAACAAATTAAAGTTTGAAAGTCACATTGTCCAGACAACATACAATCTCTATCCTAAGATGCCTTATTATGTATTGTTTGAAAATATTTTAAACTCATAAAGTAGTACAGTTTGGATACAGTACATTTCTCAAACTATTCACTGAAGTAAATCCTTTTGCCCTAGCATTCAATACACTAAGTTTTTTTTGCTTTGGTGTTTTTTTTTCTCAAAATGTTACAAACAAATGTTGTCACAATGTCAAATGTTACAACAACAAAAGAGGTATCAGTGACAGAAACTTTCCCCAGTACCAATATCAGAAGACTAAAAGAATCCAAGTCTTTTACTATATTTTCAAGTACAGTAAGTAAAATCATCCGTGCGATTATGTCAGGATTCTCACATACAGCAACAAATTAGATCACAAAGTTAGATATTAATAATTCTATCTTTCCCATTCTTCTTATTTTACACTGCTTTTAGTCTTGAACTTCAGATATTGTAGTGTAGAATGCCATCAAGAGCTGTTACAGAGGTATTGTAGAAACTGTCCACAGCCATTGAAAAGTGGACAAGTTCTGCCTCTGTATTCACTGAACTTCTCACAGAAAAAAATGCTTATGGGAAATACTTTAAGTGAAGTTTTGCTCTATCGATCTATTTTGACAATTTTACTAGTGTCTGTGAAGTTTCACATAGCTATGTGTCTGAAAACTTTAAGCTGTTCCTCTTTGTGCAGTTTCCATTTTCTTGAAAATCAGCAAATAAAAAATGAATAGCGCATCTTCATGTCTGACAGTTTTGTTTGGCTTTTCTTTGCATCATATGTTTTGTGCATCTGTACTACAGATGCCTATTGACTGCAACAGTTTTCTGACATTATGCTAAAGCTATTGGGAAGTAAGTTTAAATTAGCAGAATATATGGGTTTATACATCCCTTTCTTATTATCAGTTGCTAACATTCTTCTAACTTTTCCTCACAGTAGAATCTCCTGTGCATTTTAACTTTTGCAACAATGAAGAAAAACAAAACAAAACCAACATAGTTTGCTTTTATGAGACTAGCAGCACATACTGAATCTTTTTTCTGGCTTTCATATGAATGTTGTCCTGAATAAATAAGAAACCCTACCAGAAGCTTAGAATACTCAGAATGCTGCAAAGGTCCTATATTTAGCTCCAATGACAATAAATGTAGCTTATCGTTCTTGAATGTCCCCTCCCAGATAGCCTATAAGAAGAGATGGCAAGCATCATTACAGGAAAATAACCGATAATTTATTAAGGGTGAAACTGACCCTTTTCAAAAGGATCCTAATAATGCTTAAATGGAAGGGATTTTTTAATAAGTCTCAAGCTGATCTCATGTCAGGTTAATTTACACTTGTTGCAAGACAAAGAGAGTATTACACTTGCATTAACTGTATAATATTTTCAAGGGTAGGGGAGTAGACATGCTTTAGATGTTTTTAATTGTGGTGGATTGTTTTTTTCAGAAGTAGAACACACATTAAGCAGTATTTCACACATGATTATATTTTTTGAAAACCTGTTACAGGGTTTTTTTAAGTGAGAATGGAAAGCAGAAATTAGAGGGGAACTCCATGTAAGGGTGAAGGGAGTCAATGCACTCCAATGCTAAACAGCTGCTTTTCTCTTAAACAGACAGATACTATGAATTAACTAAAAAACTTTCTTATCTGAGGCTAGACAAGTTTTTCTGAAGGGTGGGGCAGGGGAGGTGTGAACAGGTGTGAACTGTTTTAAAAGAGTTTTGGTTTTTTTAAGGCCTGTCCAATCTCTTATAATTAATCTTCAGTTATTTTCATTAGTACATCTTTTATTCTGTTTGCACTGGTTCATTTACTATAAAAAAAGTTACTACTGCAACTAGCTAATCTGGTTTTTTTATTTGTAAACCTGCTAGATAATCTGAAAATTTCATTTGTTTAATTTCAGGCAGCTTTTTTTTTCCCTCAGCTATAGGTATCTAGATGTTTTCAGAGACTTTTTTATCTTCCGTGCTTTCTCATTTGCTGCTGCTTGAAGTCCAAGGAGCTTCCAAAGCGCTTAGTTAGTAGCATCCTTCAGATCACCAGACCCGGTCTGGTATCCCATGGCCATTGTCGAATCAAAGCTCCATTTGTCAGTTTTCCTGTTTGTTAGTTGATTATAGGTGCCATCATCAGCCAACAGAGCTATTGAATAGTTAAAGAACACCTCATTAATGATTATTATTTTGGGACTACATTTTCATATTTGATTGTAATATTTTAACTGTGTCTGCTTTGAAATTTGTTTTTAAAAATTGTCAGAGATGTATTCTGTTGGTTGGCTTCTGGTCAGCATTCCTGAAGAAGAAATTTGTACGTATTTAAGCCAGATATATTATTATTAAGTGTAGGAAAGACCATGCTTATTTAAAGTCTGTCCCTTCAAGTTATCCCAGAGCTGACCATTTTGACTATGAAATGCTAATTTGTTTGTTTTGCTAGGGCTTTCACAGGGTGATCCAGCATAGTGTAGGTCAGTGACGCCTTGGCTTTCAGCCTGTGTGTTTTATAAGGCTCTAAATCTGCCTGTCAAGAGAAAGAACAGAAAGGTAACAACTGCTAGTTAAATCAAATCATTTTGACTAAATTGGACAAATTTTGTTAGCCTCTGATGCACCCTGGCCCAGGTCCATGTCAGCAAGAATGATTGTGTTCAATCAAGGCTAAGCTCGTGGGTGAACAAAACACAGTCCAAGAACACCACAGAACATGCTGTCTGCAAGCACATCTTTATACGGACAAAAGGATGTTACTCAGACTTGAAGTACAGATATGGCTGGAAACAAGCACTAGGATTTTTTCATGATAATAAATCTTAGAGAAGAGTCTAAATCTAATAAATTAAAAGAAATTTCTGGTTATTCTAGGCATGAATTTCAGATTTTCAATATATTCAGCTTAAATTTATATCTCCAAGATTTTTTAATTTTCTTTGAAAGAAAGATGTAATGGTAACAGGAATACTCAATGCAAGAGGATCTAGGAATCACAGATCTGTTGTTTTTAATATAGACTTTCAGTAAATAACATTACATTTATCACTACTTCTAATCTTAGGAGTTTTTATCAGTATTATAATTCCCGTAAATAGCTGGTATATTACCCACATGGAAAGTAAGATTTCCCACTCTGAGACATGATCTGTTTAACAGAGCAGTTACACTTCACATTTTACCGTAGGCATAAGAATGAAATAAATGTACTAAATTTAACTGATAGTGTGAGGGAAAAGGAGAAATTTAAGTTGACCTGGTTTAATATTTTCATTACAAATTTAATTCAGACACAGGATTTTTTTTTAAACTAAGGTTTTAAGATTTTTTTACATTTCTATATAAATTACATGATAGTACTTTTTTCTTTTTTTTTAACAGAAATTTGACACTTTAAAACAATCACCCATGATTAATAATCTCATTTTTGTTATCCTCTTTCTTTCAGGCTGGTCCTTAACCCAGCTTTGTTCAGTCTTGCCTTGCTGTTTTGAGAGTACACAATCTTATGACAAGAGTCATTTGTTATGTTTGGTAAGCCACAAGTCTTCCTTCTGCATGTGATAAATAAGAATGTTAGAAGTCAGAAATACAGTTTTAATATTAAAAAGGTAATATTTTCAGCTATGCAATGATATGACTAGCACAGCATGCATTACTGCCTAGCATCAACTAATACGGAAATATGTTGCCTGCTGAATGTTAGAAGACCAAGCCTATCATACATTCAACCTCTCCATCTTCTTCATCTATGGGAACATGCATGGAGTAACATTACAAAATAAAATTAAAAAAAAACAGGTTTATAAATTAACAAATTAGCAAAAGATTATGCATTTTCCATAGCAAAAGAAGAGTGCTAATGAGTAGGTTGTAGTGAGTCTACTCTCCACACCTAAGAAGGACTGAGGAGTTAATGTTCTTGTTAGAAACCAATAAATAAATAAATAGTCTTCAGCAGATCCTTTACCTTTCCTAAGATCCTGAAGCATTTCTAACATCATTGACCTTTTGCCCTACTTTCTAATGGGGAAGCTTCTCACATGTATAAATGATGGCTTTACGTGTCTTTTCTCCAAGACTGCAGTTCAGCTACCTACTGGGTTATGAGTCTGACAGAAAGGCAGCAGTGACTGAGTCATAAAACTGCAAGTCTGTCCTTAAAATTTTGGTAAGACTACAATTTTGGTATTCCATGTAGGTTAGGGAGAATCCAATCTCTCCCCGTGATCTCAGTAGCTTGATAAATGTTTTGGAAGAACTCAGCGAGCATTTGGAATAAACGTGTAGAAGACAGATTGCTGGTTGTTTCAACCAGCAGTTAAAAATAATGTATGTGAAAGTCAAATACGACATGAACTAAAAATCTTATAAAATGTCACAGAAAACTGCAGTAGCAATTATAGAAAAACAGCCTAGTTTTAATATAGACAGATGTTATGTAAAGAGCACATGCAAGACAGTATGAAGTGGTGTATTGGGTGTCCATGGCAGCGGGGGCTGCAGGGGCAGCCTCTGTGAGGAGAGGGCAGGGCTGCCCCATGCTGGACACGGTCGGTTCCAGCCAGTTCCAGCCGGCTCCAAGGGACCCACCGCAGGGCACAGCCGAGCCCGTCAGCTAAGCTGGTGGTGCCTCTGCAAAAACGTATTACTCATAAATCAAATGTTTACTAATAAATCAAAAATCCATTAAAAAGGAGGTTTTAAGAATTGCCTGATTTAGCTATTCTTGAGCACTCAATCAAGAGTAAGTGTGTTTTGCTTTTAATTTGCTGTCCTGTTTTGGAACTTTCAACATACAACCAGCAGAGATATTCCTCAGATGACCTCAGAGAACATGGCTCGTATACAACTAGGTCCATGTCATGCTGGGTTTTTTTCTGTGAACAGCTTGAGGAAACTTATTACTTTAGTGAAAGGCTTGTCTCTCTAGTTATACTTCCTTCCCCTATTCCCTTCTCTCGAAGAAATTAGATGCAGAAAACCCATGTAATATTCAGTTCACTTGATATTTCTAATTGATTTTTTTATCATAAACAGAATATCTATGCTACAAAAAAAGCACTGTAAGTTGGAGGAAAAGAAATGAGAACTGGCCCTTAAGTGAACACACACACAGACACTTGGTATACAAAAAGAATAAACATGACATGCTGACCTTTGGAGAGATGTTTATGATATTTTTAGGAGACCAACTACAATGCTCCAACCTTTCAAAGAAACCAAACATGAATATAAATATTTAAAGAATATAAATAGATTAGAATGTTTCCAATATTTTTAATAAAATACTTCCTGAATTGACAGTAGACCAGCTAGTACATATATCACTGTATTAATTATATTTTTACCAGTTCCAAAACATTGAAGAAGCTGTGCATCTAGTAGATCTTATTGCAAATTATGTTTCTATATGCAGATTCAGCTGTTCAAAATAAAAGCATGTCATAATGATTGGTGTTTGTGTACCAATGTTAATCTTTGGGAGCCTGTCTTCCCCCCCCCCACCTTTGGTATAAACTATGGATGAAATTAATAACACAGAAGATAAAATACTTCTATGTAAAGCCATGTGGTGGGTTAACCCTGGCTGAATGCCAGGTGCCCACCAAAGCCGGTCTATCACTCCCCTCCTCAGCTGGACAGGGGGAGAGAAAATAAAACAAAAGGCTCGTGGGTCGAGATAAGGACAGGGAGATCACTCACCAGTTACTGTCACGAGGAAAACAGACTCGACTTGGGGAAAAACTAGTTTAATTTATTACTAGTCAAATCAGAGCAGGATAATGAGAAATAAAACCAAAGCTTAAAAACACCTTCCCCACACCCCTCCCTTCTTCCCGGGCTTAACTTTACTCCCGATTTTCTCTACCTCCTCCCCCCCGAGCGGCGCAGGGGGATGGGGAATGGGGGTTTGGGTCAGTTCATCCTGCTGCTCCTTCCTCCTCGGGGGGAGGACTCCTCACACTCTTCCCCTGATCCAGCGTGGGGTCCCTCCCACGGGAGACAGTCCTCCACAACCTTCTCCAACGTGAGTCCTTCCCACGGGCTACACTTCTTCACGAACTGCTCCAGCATGGGTCCCATCTATGGGGTGCAGTCCTTCAGGGACAGACTGCTCCAGCGTGGGTCCCCCACGGGGTCACAAGTCCTGCCAGCAAACCTGGTCCAGTGTGGGCTCCTCTCTCCACGGGTCCCCAGGTCCTGCCAGGAGCTTGCTCCAGCGTGAGCTTCCAACGGGGTCACAACCTCCTTCGGGCATCCACCTGCTCCAACATGGGGTCCTCCATGGGCTGCAGGTGGATATCTGCTCCACCGTGGACCTCCATGGGCTGCAGGGGGACAGCCTGCCTCACCATGGTCTTCACCACAGGCTGCAGGGGAATCTCTGCTCTGGTGCCTGGAGCACCTCCTCCCCCTCCTTCTTGCCTGACCTTGCTGTCTGCGGAGTTGTTCCTCTCACATCTTCTCACTCCTCTCTCTCTGGCTGCAGCTGCTACTCCCCTATAACTTCTTTTCCCTTTCTTAAATATGCTATCCCAGAGGCGCTACCACTGTTGCTGATGGGCTCGGCCTTGGCCAGCGGCGGGTCCGTCTTGGAACCCGCTGGCATTGACTTTATCAGACATAGGGGAAGCTTCTAGCAGCTTCTCACAGAAGCCACCCCTGTAGCCCCCCCTCCAGGCTACCAAAACTTTGCCACGCAAACCCAATACAAGCCAATACAACCTGGTGCACCCGAGAGTTTAGAATTGAACTAATCTGAAAATTAATACTTGCTTCCTGTATAATTTTCTCCGAGATGCAAGGAAAATGTCTTGTCAAATATTACCCAAAAGACTGACATGAGCTAAAAAGCAATGTGACCCCCCAAAAAGGAAACAGATAAACTACTATTTCCATGTGACATTTTTCAAATAATTTATTTCTCAAATAAAACCTGTATGTCTTTTAAATGCTATCATTTTACTTTTAAAAGTTACATAACTATTCTGATAATGAGTTAATCTGCTGGTGTTTTAGAAAACATGTTATTTAAAGAGAGATATAAGCAATACCTGTATTTCTTCTTACTATGAATTCCAACAAAATTCGTAAATTGTTTTGCATCTTATGAGATGAAACAAGGAGAGAGAATAATTTCTTGCTGATGTCATGCTATGAACAGAGCACAAACATAAAAACATTTAGAAGTACAGTTGAAAGAAAGAAGAAACCAAAGACATTCTGTTATGCTTTACACATCAAATAAACCTTGTATTTTATGTCAATGTACAAAGGGTAAGAATACAGCTTTCCATCTCTACATAAAGTATTACAGTTACCATTTAGCCTTGAATAAACGTATAAACCAAACAGGGCCATAAAATCCCTGCAAAATTTATGTCAAGAGTATCACAGGGATAACACGTGCCATCCAGTACAGAAGCTAAATGAGCCAGTATTTAAGGATGTCTTGCAAAGATATCCACTTTATCTTCCAAAAACTGTAATTCTGGGATTGTTGAAAAATGTGCTGACAAAATATATATAAGGTTTTCTCCTTCATTGAAAATCTTCCTCATTTTGCTTGCTTTGCTCCAGAATTGAGATCTTATGTTTTCCAGATATACTAACATTTGCGTCGAACAATACTAGCTAACTCAAGCACCTCAAATTAATATGAAAAATGAATTATCAAGATCTATTTCAGGTTACCAAAGCAAATCTAACAGGAGCTATTCTCTTTCTACAGCTCCTGTTTTCATTTCATTGTTTTTCCTTAAGTTTCTGTTGTCTTTTTACTCATTGAAATAGCTCTGATTGCCATATCTAAAACTATTTCTCTTCTCTATCTGTTTAGCAATAAAATAGTACAATAAAAGGAGGGTATTTTTTACATAAGGACACATTCCCATCTGGCAAAACAGTAGTCAGCCTTCTCCTTTTTAACAATATCTGAAGGCAAATTGGTCAAAACAACCTGATATATGCTATCAAAGACTTTGGAGACATCCTCAGGAGACCATTGTATGCTATGAATTCTAAATGGACAGGAGTTTGCTACTTTGGAGCTTCAGGGTACATCAGCACAACATAACTGTGGTCGGTGCAACTCTAAGCTTACAATAACAAGCCCTATTGAGAGACAGAATATAATTGCACAGACTTTCTACCAATTTTATATGCAGACAGTTTGCTTTGTAAGTCTAGACCCAGCTTTCTTCCGCCAGCAAAATAACACATAGATCTACCTTAAATAGAAGATCCCCAGTCTTCAGGAGTCAGCTTTACTTCACCCTCCTTATTGCGTAAGCACAGGTAGCCCACTACCACGTGTGCTGGATGCTGTGTGTTTCCATCATGAGTTGTTTAACTCTCCCCAAATCTAGTCCAAACAATCCAGATACTTTCCCCACTCTTTTAGATTCCAGTCCAGGTGCGTTAAACTTAAACACCATACTCCTTCATAGAACAGGATACCACTTCAAAATAGGGGGGGATGGGGGCAGGGGGGTGTCGTGGTTTAACCCCAGCCAGCAACTAAGCACCACGCAGCTGCTTCCCCCTCCCCACTCCCAATGGGGTGGGGAGGAGGAAAATAAAAGTAAAACTCATGGGTTGAGATAAGAACAGTTTAATAACTAAAGTAAAATAAAATACACTACTAACTAAGAATAATAATAATACTACAATAATAATAATTGTAATGAAAATGTAAAAAAAAACCAACAAAAAAAGAAATAACACCCAAGAAAAGACAAGTGACGCACAACACAATTGCTCACCACCCACTGACTGATGCCCAAGCAGCAATCTGCCCCTCCCGGCCAACTCCCCCCATTTATATACTGAGCATGATGTTCTATGGTATGGAATACCCCTTTGGCTAGTTCAGGTCAGCTGCCCCGGCTATGCTCCCTCCCAGCTTCTTGCACACCTGCTTGCTGGCAGAGCATGGGAGACTGAAAAGTCCTTGGCTTAAGATAAGCGCTACTTAGCAACAACTAAAACATCAGAGTGTTATCAACATCATTCTCACACTAAATCCAAAACACAGCACTGTACCAGCTACTAAGAAGAGAGTTAACTCTGTCCCAGCCGAAACCAGGACAGTGGGGTGCAGAGGGGAGCCTCCTCCATATGACTGAAGGTGAAAACAAAAGGAACTCGAAATCAAATATATTATGAAAATAAATAAGTGCAGTAGTTTTAAAACAACACAAAGTAGATCTGCCTTTAAAACTTACTACTTCACCTTACTGCAGAGATTTTTGATAGCAAAATTACCTACCACACCCTGTGTGGCAATGATTACTTATTGTCTACCTGCATGCATGAATTGAAGACAGCATAGCTGTCTGGTGCCTATTGCTAGTCAATGACAAAGAAGAGGTTAAAAGATTCAAAAGCTTGTGAACTGCATGGAAAGATATTGAAAACAAGGTATTATAACTTTTGTTTAAGTAAGGTTATAATTAATAATGTATTACTGTACTACACAATAAATTAGTATAATATAATACCTCCAAACCTAGTGTAACATGAAAATGCATTAGTACATTATTTTGTCTTTTCCCAGTATTAGTTCAGAGTGTACTGCATTATGGTTCTTGTGTTAATCCCATATACAGATAAATACTATTTAAAAAATATTTTTGGTTTAATATTCTATCTGTAAATATAATTCTTTATGATGTGATATTGTTAATGTTACCAGATTGATCACCTGAAATATTTAGCTAATTTACTAATAGCTTCTCAGCACAGTATTGATTACAGCAAGAAGACAGAAATGTGTATAGATTTAAATGTCTGTTTCTTGTACAAGGAAGTATAGAAGCTCTCTTACATTTTGTGTTGTTAGAACTCACCATCTTTTTTCTGTATTTTTTTGTCTCCCCCACAGCCACCTCTGCGACTTCACTTTATGAATACTGAAACACAACACTGAAGGAAGCAAACACAGTTTAGCAAATGTTCCCTAACCACTGAGCCTGTCAAACATTTCTGATCACAGTTCTTGCTGGCAGTCAGCCTTCAGCTGTTTAAAAGTGTGACACACAATTTTCTACTCTTCTCTGTAAAATCACATCACTCTTTAAGGTTAAGTTTGTAACAGAATTATAAAAGTGATTTGAAGATGATCCTGCCATTTTTTTTCATGTAACTAGCCCCCCACTGGCTTGCAAGACCAAAGCCTAAGAACAGTGTTCTTGCAAGATGAAATAACGGCTATACATGTTCCCAAGGAAATTTCAGAAGATGCTGTCTCTTTTTAAGTTGATGTGGTCACAGTTCTTTCTGAAGAATAAATTAGTCATATTCTTTTCTTCAGTATAAGGTTTAAATTACAGACTTTTTCTTTGGTAGAGAAATAAGAGACTTTCAGATCACGTTTGATAATATTATTCAATATCTTTATTTAATTGCATCTCAAAAGTAGGTAAAAATTAAGTATGTTAAGACGCACCACTTAGCTGTTTCAGCTATTATTTTAAAGTTTGCTTAGGTTAATGAGTATTAACAACTCAGAAGATTGTTTAGTATTAGATGAATATTTCCAAAAATGTAAATTCATTTAAAAAATACCCCTTTTAATCTTTAAACATTTTTTAAAATGTGTTTCTTGCCCTTTTATGTGTCCTCTGTGAATCTTCTATCATTAAATTTTATTTAAATGGTCTTAAGTATTTTACTTATTTCCAGTTTGTCTACGCTGAGGAAAAATTATTTAATATTTTCAGTCTCGTAACTAAATTTTTTGAAATAATGACATTATTGTTGAAAAATGAAAATGCAGTGACCATGAGAAGTTAAGCTAGTTTTTTGTTGTTTGTTGTCGGGTTTTTTTCCAAAAATGGCTTTGCTTAAAACAAGGGACATCTAATTATAGTCAAGTTTGAATTAGAATTTCTTAATTGTAATGTTTTATTTGTTCCTGAATACCTTTAATATTGAAATTGTTTACTCTGTTTTAAAACTTACTTAAAATTATAAAACAGAAGATACATGTTGGTAACATTAATGTCTACTCATTTGATAACATTGTTTCCCCATAGTAATGTACAAGTACATTAAAAAATTGCTGAAAGGTTTGCATCCATAGGAACAAGGAAATGCAAAAATTTGTGCAGTATGTATATGTTTTATTCTTTATGTACAACTATGATTTTTTCCTTTTTGTCCATAGTCCCTTAGCCAAATGCCTGTTGTGAGGTTTGGGGTTTTTTCCTAGCCATATTAGCAGACAGGGGTATTAAAGAGGGACTTTAAGGGCAAGAACACAAATTTGATAAGCTAGTAAGTTTTCATGTAGGAGCAGAGAGGGAATATTAGATGTCTAAGGCCAGAGTGAAACTAAGTATTTAGAGATATGGAAAAACTGATGGTGGCAGTATCCAATGAACATGAATGCCACATTTATTACTTGTAAAAATGCATAAATACAAAGAATACATACTTTACCTCAGAAATTTCCTAAAATACAGTTTAAAAGCTCACAAGCACCTACTGTTAATTTAAAACTGGAAAAACTTGATTTTACTTTAAACAGTCCATGTATAAATGCATAGTTTTTCAGTGAGAGGAGTTACCCATGTATCTACACAACTGACAGTATATGCAGTTGACACATGCAGTTTCAGGGGAAAAAGGAAGTGAAATACTAAGGTTATTTTTCTGTCCCAACAGAAAATAAATTTTACACATTTATTCTGAATAATTTGTAAACAGCCTAAAGTATTGTTTGCTGAAGATATATGGCTAAGCCTTAACCATAGGTATTTTGAATCTTTACAGATAATTTACACACTGTTAGAAGCACAATAAGTCAAATTAAATATAATAAACAAAAAGCTGACATTGATATGGGTGAAGAATAAGAAAATAAATAAATACAGATGCTAACCAAAACAGACAGTGTTTTCCCCATTGAGAGTTGTAACTCTTCTAAGATTCTTCCTCCTCAGTTGTCACAAAACTCAAAAAAAAAAAGTCAGCAAAACCATCTGCAGACAGTGAGGTAGACCAGGCCAGGCCCAGAAGGTGGTAATCAGTGATATGAAGTCTAGTCAAAGGCCAGTAACTAGTGGTGTACTCCAGAGGCCAATACTGGGTCCAATCCCATTCAACATCTTCATTAATGATCTGGATTATAGACAAGTAGAGGAGGTGGAGCCTTGGCTGCAATTACCATGAGACAGGATGGTTTGAGATCCCACAATGTTTAAGATCTTGAAGTGAAGAGAGCAAGTAGTTTAAAGCACTAAACAAAGACCTCTGGCTTTATGAAGGTGGATTTCCGCTTGTTCAGGGAAGTGGCAATCAAGATCCCGTGCATGGCAGCTCTAAAGAACAAAGGAGCCCAGGAGAATTGGTTAGTATTTGAAGACAAGTTCCTCCAAGCACAAGAACAATTCACCCTGGTCTATGAAGCATAGTAGAAGGCCAGCTTGACTAAACAGGGAAGTCATCCCTGTACTCAAACACAAAAATGATGCATATGGGATGTAGTAGCACGGACAGACTATCAAGGATAAGTACAGATGCAATCTCAAGCATGCAGGATGAAATTACAGCCAAAGCTCTGCTGAAGCTGAAACTGGAGAGGTATGTTAGGTGTAACAACAGAGGCTTCTACAGGTATATCAGCAGCAGAAGGAAGATGAAAGAAAATGATACCCCATTGCTGGACAAAGCAAGTAATCTAAAGACAAAGGAAGTGGCAAAGCTGGAGGTTCTCAGTGCCTGCTTTGCCCTGGTCTTTGCTAGCGAAGTCTACTTTCAGACCTCCCAAGTCTCTCTACGAAGTCACAAAGTTTGAGGGATGGGACTACTATTCATGAGAGAAGAGGATTGGCTTAGGGATGGCTTATGTAAATTGAACATATACCAGTGCACAGGGTGAAACGGATGCATCCAAAAGTGCTGAAGGAGATGGCCAATGTCATTGAAAGGCTGCCGTATATCATCTCTGAAAGGTTATGTGAATGGCAGAGGTCTCCAAAGTCCAGAAAAAGACAAATGTATCAGCTGTCTTAAGGAAAGACAAGAAGGAGAATCCAGAGAACTTCAGGCGGGTCAGTCTTGCCTCAGAACCTGGGAAGATTATGGAGGAAGTCCTCATATAATCCATTTCCAGGCTCATGAAGGACAGGGAGGTGATTATTCTATGATCCATGGTGTATTGGGAACCTTGCAGAAGAGACTGTATTTGAGGAGTTAGTGACTTTGAGCAAGTCATGTCTGCTCTATTGGGGCCTGTACTTAAGGCTTGAGAGGCCCATATGTTAGCATGAGTAACTGCTGTATGCAACACTGTAAGGGAACATGCTGGAATGCCCCATACTGGTCTGCACTGTGCTCTAGTGGATAGCATGAAAGTGATAGCATTCCTACCTGTCAGGAGAAGATACCTAGTTTGGTTTTTTACATAAGATAAAAGGCACCACGGCACAGGAGAGAGAGAGAACCTCTCCATGGACTGGATTTGCGCAGTGTGTCGTGGGAAATTCATTCAGATTCTGTCTGATGCTGTGCAACAGTGGGGCTCCCAGCAACTGATGGCACATGATTTACTCACTATCTATATTTTTCTTCTTATTTCCACTTATGATTAATGCAATTCTGATTTGCTATTTGCTGTCAAGCTTTTCTTATTGAGGTCTGGAAAGAACCCTGCACCCTGCCCAACCCCCTGGTGCAGAGCACATGGTCACAATCAGAAATCATTTCACCCATTTATTAAATCAGTCATTGAAATTGGAACTACCTTCCTTCCAATTACACTGAGTTTTTAAACCTTTAAGGTGCCCAAGACTGTCAGAAATAAATAAAGCAATAGGGTAGTACACAGTTGCTAAAATTGTTAATTGCTAACACAACTGCTTAGCAACTGAAGTAGAAAAAGTAAAAGAATAAGAAAATTGGAATTTCAGTTTTGAGTAGGAATTTCAAAATATAAATTTTTTAATCTGGGTCATTCAGAGAAAAATGGAATATTGCTAAAATATGCCATAAAATCTGGCAATATAGACTGGTATAAAAATTAAATTCAATACATTTTTCAATTAATACTGTTATATTTGTATTATCTGCCTCAAATGTATAATGTTAGCTACCTCTTACTATTGCTAAAAATTGATATTTGAATAAAAGTGTGTGTGGAATATCTAATATTTATACAAATAACATTCTCTTCTTCAAAATAAAAATAGCTCAGTATGGGTATATTTATCTGTATTCTTATTTTAAAATGTTAAATGAATCTTGTTGATAAAAAGAAAAAGTGGTTGATGATATATTTAATGAGTTTAATATTTGAATAATTTCTCAGTCTAGGATACTGTTATCTTACATCAGTATCAAATGCTCAATATTACAGCAAGGTTCCTGCAGGCTCAGCTCTGTTGCTATGGACATCTGGCACATATGATGAACAACATGAATGCCTTAAGCCTTTTTTTTATGCCCATTAAAAGCATGGTGAATGGCTGACAGGTAGGCCATTGAAGTCCTGTAAGGACATGCTCAAGGCAAATCCTCAACTGTGTGGTACCAGCTCCACAAAGTGGGAAACTACAGCTAAAGACCATCTGTTATAGCAAAGATTGTGCACCATTGCCTTGAGAGCCTTTGAACAAACCTGGAATGACAGAATGACTCTGTGCTGTACTACTGTTCTATAGAAATGCAGGCAGAGTGTGCTTAAAAAAAAGCGTCTGTGACATTTGCGACTGCTAACATGCTGTGACAATCTGATTTTTCATCAACCAAACTACAAAATAGGGAATCCTCAGTTATTAAAAGAAAAACATGCACATTATGTATTTTTTACAAAGATTTTCCCATTCTAAGCAGATTAAATTACCATCAGCTGTGTTCAAATAGAGCCCTATCTAGTAATCCTAACTCTCAGGATTTCAACTGAGTTCTACTCATCAAGCACCCTGAATACAAACTGAAAGCTGCAGTTTTGAAAACAGTTGGAAACACAAGTATTAGTCTGAAGATCTTCAGCTAGTCAGGATGTGCACTGCTTTATGTTTACACTGGATTCTATGCCATAAGGGTTTGCATTTTAAAGAGTATTTTCAGATGGCATTATTATTTTTACTGTTAATTTCACTTATATAAACTGTCTTTCAAACAACTGAATATCCATTGACACTACTTTAAAAAAAAGTTTAAAATTTTGAACATTTTACAACTAGATTTATCTAAGGGAAGAGAGTCTGATTTATTTCATAGTATCTATGATTTGTGTATCTCTTTTCTATATGAAATATTTTTCAGCAAAATCCAGAAGAGTGAGTAGGCATGGCAAGAACAATATTTTCTCTACATTTAGGTTTAAATTTTCAGTCTCTCAGATCCCAGTGAGCAAAGTAGATGAAATTTCCCCTTATGGAGCAAATCATTAATAATATGAATATACTAGAGAGAAAGAGTGAAAGTGATCATTGCTAGCAATCAGAAGGGGATGTAAGTATATGGTGGAAAACAAATCCTTGAGCATTGACTTTAATGTGATGCTATTTGAGAAAAGACTGAATATATTAGTGTATCATTCCAGCAATCCCAATTTATGCTGGAGTATTTTGCAGTCAGAAACGCTCCGAAAAAAATCTATCACTTTTCTTTCATGTCTCATACTTACAAACAGTCAAGATTTTCATTTAAGATTGAAATTTGGCAGGGAAGTCTGTAGTCTGGGTTCCTGGATTGGATTTTATTAGATTACTAAAACTGATGCTCAGACATTGAATGCTTGGATTTGGTCGAAATGTTTTACTGCAATCAGATAGATATTACCAGTTAGAAAGGTACGATGCTTACAAGCAACAATTCCCTGGGGCATCTTGGCAGCTGAGGGGATATATATTATTTTTGAAAGAAGCACAGGTAGAATTAAATGACTGGTTCAATTCATTAAAATGTAGTACTTAGATTTAGTGAAGTTGATTTTCATATGAAAAGTGACATGCTTCAGCATATGAGTTTGAAAGGCATGGGTGATTTCCAATTTGAAAAAAAAAAAAAAAAACAAAAAAACCCCACTTTAACTTTCTTCCTGATCAAAATTGATTTTTTTTTTTAAGAATTAATTTTATTGGAAATTTAAATATTGAATAAAATACCTCTAGTAGTCAAGGAATAGTTATAAATTATACTATTCTGTTTGTATACATTCAGAAGCATAAAGGAGAAGAGATTGAATGTATTATATGTATATGTTTGTCCAAACCCTTTAAGTAATTCATTATTGCCACCCCTTTACCTCCCAAAAAAGAATTACGCTTTATCTCACTAATTAGTAATGAGCTTGTAGTAGCTGAGGACCTAAAGAGCCAACAAGTAAGAGTTTACATGAAAATATTTACTGAGTGCTGCACCCTTTCACAGCTGTGATATGTCATGGAACAGTTCACCAAGGAGTATAATTTTGGGCTGCCTTTTTTTTTTTTATTATTTCTCTTGTGATTGTTATAGCTTAAAGAAGGAAGCTTACCACTAGTTACAAAACCACAGCTACTCTGGGTATGCCTATTTATTCCAAGTCAGTGCCAGACCAGGTAATTTCCACAGCGCCTGATTTATTTCAGCTTGTTTGTCACTATTCTCAAATTAGATTGATTCTCCTTTTAGAAAACAAAGGTTTTTAACCTTGCAGATCTCATCCTCTGAGTTAAAGCTCAACTGTTTTCTATAAAAGTAAAATGCTTTGGTAGGCTTCTTCCCCACAGAGAATCAGTCTTCTCCAAGAGCAGCACTCCAGACAAGTAATTTACTTTTATAAATAGTATAAATAAAGCAGAAATAGAGGAAAATTTCTAAAAAAAACTACAACATGTCTTTCTTTACAGCACCCTGGTTGGTTTATTTTATTTCTTGCAGAAGGTCTACAAGCTGTTGCAGTTGACTATCTGTGGGAGGTCCTCAAGCTGTTTACAAAGAATTTACGTAAGTAAAATTACAAGGGTTTTTTCCCCTTCTCACTGGTAGAGGTACAAGTTAAGATGTTTCCACAGAGAGTTACTTAGCCACCTGCATATTTTTAAAATATTTTTGGTGATTTTGCAACTATATAAAGGTGGTCTTCCCCATAAGAATGCAAAAAAAAAAAAGTTTGTGATCTGAATTCACATATCTCTCCATTAAATCACATTCATGCATACATGTGTTTCCAGTAAAAACAACATAATAGTATTTATCAAGAATAAACAAAATGCCCTTAACTGCATAGTTAGTTTTGATAACAGAATCATTTCATACTGCTGCTATATGGCTGGTGTCAAACATCCATCCTGATCCCATACAGAAGAAGAGGAGGCATTTTTGTTTTTTCCAATTTAAGTTCATGAGAGAAAAGACAAAAGGGAAAAAAAAGCATAAATCATTATGATTATTTGGATAACAAGAGGTGTGAAGAAAATAAATCTGATCAAAGCTTACATTCATTATACAGGCTAGGATGGTAAGTATAGATATACTAAAAGATGCACATGTAATAATCCTTGACAGATTCCTTAAAATGTATGCTATTTAATGTTGTTAAAAACCATATCAAACAGATTAATAGCAGGCTGACAGACTTACCTTTAAGATAGTGATTAATAGGGAACCACATCTAAATAGGACGCTTAAAGTACAGTTCTGAGGGAATCAGTAGTTAGGAAGTAGCTAGGAAGAAAGTTTATGTTATCCTAATTTATAGTATTTTGAAATTCAGACCTCCAAAAGACCCACAAAAACTGACTCATCAGCTGAAAAAAAATGTGTAAGAGACTTAAAAAGAGAAAAAAAAAATAGCTTATCAAAAGTTTGATAAGAAATCTATTTATATGGTAAAAGAAACACATTGGATATGAACAGGGTCTTTAAATACCATTTGCTCCAGGAAAAAAAACCCGAAACATATCAACCATTGTATGGAGGAAGAACCCAAACTAATTTTCATATAAAATGTGTCACACATTTCAAGTACTGAACAATGAAAATAAAATGAAATCAAATATTAATAGAGTGACACCTTCCGTATATTCAAAAAAAAAGTGAGCATTTTTCTGGAAGCTGCACTGTAGTAAAACATACATTATTGAGCTCAATACCAGTGATAGCTAGAGAAAGGCAATAGCTTGTGATATGAAGCTCTTCATATTGTGTGACCCAGTGTGGTATTGTAGCTTTAAATTCTTTATGAAAATAATGGCTTAGATTTAGAAGAACAGAGAGTGATGCATGATATTAAAAAAAAAAAAACAACAAACCCCACAATAGAAAACAAACAAAACTCCTAAGAAAGAAGGATGGTAGACTTTGACGATTAAGAAGGATGGTATTCACCATGCATGTAGTAACACTGCTTCTCAGTTGTTGGTTTTCTTGACTGTTAGATGTTCAGATTTATCCAAGGTAGGTAAATACCATTAATTAATATACTGTACTCTGAGTAAAAAGAATGGGAATACATATCTCTGTAAGTATACAAAATAATGAAATATAAAATCTTTTTCTTCAATCTAAAATAGTAAAATCCCTTAATTTTCAAGAAAACAAGCAAGTTCATCAGCTCAATTTGCATGTGACCCTTAAACCTTAGCAATGTGCAAATAATCCTATTGGACAAAGAATCTGATACATAAAGAAATCGCTCCCTAAAAAATCCAGTGCAAAATTAATGTTTATCAATGCGCTAATAAACAATTTATGTTGCTAACAGATTCAGTACTGTAAATCCTACTACAGAATTCCTTTCTTTTTTAATTTGCAAGAATTTCTTCATTATAGAAAAGCTGTAAAGCATTTCTGAATTTTTAAATGGCTGCAGATTTGTTGCTGATATATTAGGAAAGTGCTATTTTTTAATTAAAAGAAAAATATAAAAGTTATTTTTTTAGTCTTTAATGGCTTATTCTAGCAAGTTTGTATATCAGTGTCATTGACTACAAAAATTTAGCCATATATTGGGCCTAACACTATTTAGTTCCCTTGAGGCTACTTTCAAGTTAGATGCTGTTGATTGAAATCTTGACTATAGTCAAGTCATGCATAACTCCAGTCATGCATTCATGAAGTCCATGTAGAGAGATCATAAGGGCAGAGTTACACCCACAGCATCCTGACATTTTTTAGACTGAGACAAAAAAGAGACTTGTATACAACTTTCTGATAGAAATATGGAAAAATATTTCCTTAAATTACTTATTACTTTCAGCTAACTAAATTTTACAGAAATTGTTCATCTAGAGCAGAATTATTGCTGATTTGCAGTTTGGCTGTCTTCTGTTCAGTATTTCAGCTATAATAATATTTACTTGTTTAGGAACCAGGCCAAAGTGTTCATCAGACTATAGAAACCGACTTTGGGGCTTTTTTTCATTTTTATGAATTGGGATACCCAAAGATTGTCCTGAGCAGACTGAATAAACTTGCCAAGTGATTCAGAGATGATCACAGTTACGTTAACTGCATTAAATGACATTTAATATTTGCAGTGATTTTCATTCTCTCTCCTGATCAGTGAGTCATGTCAAATGATGGACAACCTAATTCAAAATTTCCCAGGTACATATATTAAAGACCAAATTATTTTGACTTCAAAAAGTACACTATGTAATGGTTACTATATTGTCTAAAGCTAAGAACACCTCACAATCACAGAGGTTTTAGACTGGTTTCAGCAAGGGACCTACATTATCAGGTCAATACCTATCACTTACGCAGTAATTTGTTTTCACTCTCCACTTCCCCTTCTCCCAAGTTCCCTTTGCCTTTTATTTCTACTTATTTCCCCAGACAAACTTCTGTTGCTGATACAGCAATACATATGCAACCAAGGGACTAAAAAATAGATCAATTTCTTAAGAAAGTGAATCCCTGATATTATCCATTATGTCAAGAAGGAGGAAAAGCAGTACAGAACACAAGCACTTGAACTAAATAGGCTTATGTTAGGAAGCATCAATTCAGTCAGTTTTCAGCAAAATGCAGTAGGTAGTAGTAGGATTAACTGTGCTAGACAGGGAGCGGGCTGATGTTGTTCTAAGGCCACCCTCAATAATCTTTGAATGATCATGGCAATTAGGAGATGTGCCTGAGGACTGGAGTGTATTGGGTTTGCGTGGCAAGGTTTTGTTAGAGGGGGAGCTACATGGGTGGCTTCTGCGAGAAGGTGCCAGAAGCTTCGCCTATGTCCAATAGAGCCAATGCCAGCCGGCTCCAAGATGGACCCACCACTGGCCAAAGCTGAGCCAATCAGCGATGGTGGTAGCGCCTCTGTGGTAACATATTTAAGAAGGGGAAAAAACCTGCTGCGCAGCAGCAGCTGGAGAGAGGAGTGAGAATATGTGAGAGAAACAACTCTGCAGACACCAAGGTCAATGAAGAAGGAGGAGGAAGAGGAGGTGCTCCAGGCACCAGAGCAGAGATTGCCCCACAGCCCATGGTGAAGACCGTGGTGAGGCAGTTTGTCCCCCTGAAGCACATGGAGGTCCACAGTGGAGCAGATATCCAGGTGGATGTGCCTGAAGGAGGCTGTGACTTGTGGAGAGCCCGTGCTGGAGCCGGCTCCTGGCAGGACTTGTGACCCCGTGGGGGTCCATGTTACAGCAGTCCATTCCTGAAAGACTGCACCCCATGGAAAGGACCCACACTGGAGCAGTTCATGAAGAACTGCAGCCCATGGGAAGGACCCACACTGGAGAAGTTCATGGAGGACTGTCTCCTGGGGGTGGGACCCCATGCTGGAGCAGAGGAAGAGTGTGAGGAGGAAGGAGCAGCAGAGACAACGTGTGATGAACTGACTGCAACCCCCATTCCCCATCCCCCTGTGCCACTTGAGGGGAGGAGGTAGAGAAGCTGGGAATGAAGTTGAGCCCGGGAAGAAGGAAGGGGTTGGGGGAAGGTGTGTTTTTAAGATACGGTTCTATTTCTCATTATCCTACTCTGACTTTTGATTGGCAATAAGTTAAATAATTTTCCCCAATTTGAGTCTGTTTTGCCCATGATGGTAATTGGTGAGTGATCTCCCTGTCCTTATCTTGACCCACAAGACTTTCGTTATATTTTCTCTCCCCTGTCCTGCTGAGAAGGAGTGACAGAGAGGCTGAGTGGGCACCTGGTGTCCAGCCAAGGTTAATCCACCACATGAAGGAAAGCAAAAGTCCCTCCTATCTTCAAGAAGGGCAGGAAGGAGGACTTAGGGAACTACAGACCAGTCAGCCTCACCTCAATCCCTGTGAAGGTGATGGAGTAAGTAAACCTGGAAACCATTTCCAGGCACCTGAAGGACAAGAAGGTGATAGTGAGTAGTCAGCATGGATTAAAAAGAGGAAGTCATCCTTGACCAACCTGGTAACCTTCTACAATGAAATCATTGGCTTGGTAGATGAGACGAGAGCAGTGGATATTGTCTACCTTGATTTCAGTAAAGCTTTCAGCACTGCATCCTATAACATGGTCGTAGAGAAGCTGATAAAGTATGGGCTGGAGGAGCAGACAAGTGAGGTGGATTGAAAATTAGCTGAATGGTCAGGTCCAGAGGGTGGGGATCAGTGATACGAAGCCTAGTTGGAGGCCAGTAACTAGTGGCATACCTCAGAGTTAAACACTGTGTTCAATCTCATTCAACATTTTCATTAATGATCGGGATAATGGGGCAGCGTACCCTGATCAAGTTTGCTGATGACACAAAACTGGGATGTGCAGCTGATACACCAGAGGGTCATGCTGCCATCCAGAGGCAGGTTGGAGAAATGGGATGACAGGAACCTCATGAAATTCAGCAAGGGGAAGTGCAAGTCTTGCACCTGGGGAGGAAAAACCCTATGCACCAATATATGCTGGGGGCTGACCAGCTGGAAAGCAGCTTTATAGAAAAAGACGTGGGGATTCTAGTGAACACCAAGTTAAACATGGGCCAGCAATGTGCCCTTGCTGCAAAGGTGGCTAACAGTATCCTGAGCTGTATTAGGAGGATTGTTGCCAGCAGGTTGAGGGTGGTGATCCTTCCTCTCTACTCAGCACTGGTGAGGCCACACCTGGAGTGCTGTGTCCAGTTCCGGACTCCCCAGAATAAGAGAGACATGGCCATACTGGAGAGAGTCCAGCAAAGGGCCACTAAGATGGTGAAGGGCCTGAAGCACCTATCATATGAAGAGAGACTGAGACAGCCAGGACTGTTTAGCCTAGAGAAGAGAAGGCTCAGGGGAGATCTCATCAATATATGCAAATACCTGATGGGAGGGTGTAAAGAAGATGCAGCCAGGTTCTTTTCAGTGGTGCCCAGTGACAGGCAAGAGGCAATGGGCTCAAACTCAAACACAGGAGGTTCCGTCTGGACATCAGGAGACACTCTTTTACTGTGAGGGTTACTAAACACTGGCACAGGTTTTCCAGTGAGGTTGTGGAGTCAGTATAAAAGTGCAGGAACTTCATTATGTTCAGCAGTTACTCATTTCTGCTTCTTTGAATTAGCCCACAAATGTGAAGGGAGGTACTTAAGAACAAAATAGCAATCTATCTATAACCTTTTACAGTAAGTATAGACGGCTTTTCTACGCTTTTGCATAAAACATATTGTATAGTTTCTCTACCTGAAAAATAGGTAATTTACCTTCATTGTTTTCAGCTTATTATTTACTTTCTGTTCTACCTTTCTAGAAGGTACTTTCTGTTCTTATCTTGCTGATTTATTAAAGGTTTGTTTTAGAGGCTTGCAGCAAACCTTGACAGAACATTCAGTTTAAGCTCACTTGAACCCTGTCATACTTCCATGGCTTTTGATATTTCCATCATTGCCAATGAATACGTGATTTATTTCAGAAAAGTTACTTTAGTGCATCAGAAATTTTAAAAGCTTTTTGTGAGGAAATATTTTCTTTAGCTACCTGCAAATGAAATATTTAGCTCAATAAAACATAGTAGAAACAGGCAGAAACTGACTTTTCTATGATTTTTAGATTTTAAAAAAGCAACAAAACCCCCGAACTATTTCAAAAGAAAAAGAAAATGAAACAAAACCAAATGAGAACTTTTTAAATCAACCAAACTTAACAGGTAAAATAACTTCTTAAAATATTTACTAATTCACATTTTTGTAATCCAGCTACTCACCAAATAACATGTTATGTGGCCATTCACCATATTCATTCTCAATGTCAGGCAAGAGTTAGCAAGAGGGAATATCATTATGCAGCCTAGTGGTTAAGGTGTTTTGGTGGATTGGGAAGCCCTGGATTTCCTTTCGTCCCAACCTTGCACTCTCCTAGGCATGTCCCTTGATTATGCTTTACAAAGCGGGTAAGTTCATTCTACAGTTATTGGTCATTGCTAAAGGTGATATATTGTAATAACTTTCAAACCAGCCTTCTAAAATAATTAATATCTTTGCCTTGTTTTCTTTTCTAAATTGTCCTGGTAATTCCTTACTATGAAGTCTCATTCCTGTTTTAATTGTAAATATTTTGGAAGACTTCCATTTAATGGCAAAAAGAAGAACAACTTGTTGTATTCCTCACTGGAAATCTGAAAAAGCTTTTTGACTTTTCGTCTTCTGGTTTGTCTTCTAAAGATAAAGACTACTGCCTTGTATAATAGCTCAACACTTCAAGGTGCTGTTATGGACTATTTTGTCAATGATTCACAAATTAAGGACTCCCTAAGAAATCTTGGAAGTTATAAGATATAACAGGTACAATAGAGATATTATGGGCAATCATGTCAGCTAACAGCGGTGCTCCACTGAGATTCCACTGGAAAAAAATAGGAGTGAATCAAATGAAATCATACATCTGATTAAAAGCAAATAGCTAGAACTCATTTCTAGCTTCCCAGGGAGGATATGCTTGTCCTGATATCCTACAACTAAACAGAAAATATCTGAACTCTCTTCATATGACTTTGTAATTTCTGCTAGACATGTGGATAGGTTTTGGGACTGGCTACTCAAACTCTCTCTGAGACAAGTAACTACAGGTAGTAATGAATACTCTGGAAAATCTGGCTCCCAAATTCTTTATTTATAAACCTGAACTTTTGCCCTTTGTTTGTGTGTTTTCACAGATAATCAGTTCACCCCATACTGAATTCTTTCCTCAGTGAAGAAGAGAGCAAGCAGACAAAACTAAACCAGAACTTTCTTCACTTATATAACCTAAATGCACAGCTCTTTTACACACGTATGAACAGCTTTCATTGAAGGATGTAAGCCTTGGCTCCTTAGAAGGACTTAGACCATACAACTATCCTCTGCAACCTAGCCTAGGAAATACAAGTCACTATGTAAGCAGCACCTTTCTGCTTGCTTTTGTCATATGCCTCTTAGTAATCAACACATTCTAACAAAGTGGACACATGTGCAGCTTATCTTCCAAGTACTAAATATTTGATCAATCTTTTAAGGGATTTTTATTTGCCACACATACACAAACATCTCTTTCTATATATGTATACAGAGGTTTGTGTTTATATACATACACTTGTCACAACACAGTCCATAATGCTTGCCTCAGATGTGTGAGAATTTTGACAGTATTGTGTTTTCTTAACTTTGTGGCAGGGAGGAGGAAAAAAGATTGAGGAGGAAGGGAGAAGACGTACTGGAATAAAGAGAGTTTTTCAACACGTTAATCACATTAAATAGTTAATTTAAAAAATTCCCAACAGCAGCCAGGAATTTTGCCATCTGCTGACAGTATTTGTAAGTAGGTGTGAAGAGTGAGGATATTGAGAGGGATGGCTTCTAAAAAAAAAGGCTTGTGAATTCTATAATTTTCCCAAATTTTTCTGCTATTTCACGTGGTAAGGGCAATCTGAAATCCAGCCCCTTTTTATTCTACGTTGAGAATTGCCTGTTCCCAGAAAAGAAGAATTCAGAGTATTTCTCCTAACACTGATCTATGGATTTCTTATTTCAAAATAATTCCATGAGAAAGTTGAAGACAGAAGTACTTCTCTCCAGAAGGATTCATTACATGAATAATTTAGTCTGTAGTATTGCAGATTTGCAATTGTTAGATCCTACAGGATATTAAATATGAGATGCATATTAAAGTTTCTGTAAAACATGACCTGTCATGTGTAAATAGTTTAAATATGAAATACGTCTGTAAGTTGAATCTTTAATCTTCATATATATAATATGAAAATATTTTTAGTTATATTCTTCTCAAAATCTATAAATTTGCTAGTTAGATGATATAATCCATTATTATTCTTTACAGTTAACTACTGTAATTAATGTCAGCTATAATTTTTTTAAAAAATCTTTTTCAAGGCAATGGAAGTTCTTGTTTGTTTTCAGAGCAAAACTATGGTACTTAGCATTGTACTGTTTTAGGTGTTCCAAAAAAAGCATCACTTTATAAATGTAATAACTTTTTTATTTTTACTATGAAAATATCTAATCCAAATATGAAGTTTTTATCACAAAACCAAGTGTGTTTCTGTGATTTATTGGTTTCAAATTTTTCAATGTTTCTTTGGTTAAAATGTTATACAAACTAAAATGTTCCCATGAATTATCTTCATTTCCTGTTCCTCAACCAAAATAAACAATTCTTCTCATTTTTTTTAATAAAGATGAAATAAAAGGCAGTATATCCCATGCCATTGTTAGCTATTTGATACTTGTTTCAAATTGCACCCATTGCTTAGGTAAATACCTTAAGTACCTTTTTGCAAAGCTACGACAATTTTTGGTTCTATCAAGTCCATGCCACACCTGGCAGTCCCTTATGTTTCATTACTATCTCCCCTCTGTATTGAGGTAAAGGGATTCCAGGGCTTTTGGAAAAGAATTCTAATGAAATACATGTAGATAAAAAATGAAATCTGGTTAATATTTTATCATTTGTATACTGAAAGAAGGCATCCTGCAACTCTTAATATTTTCTCTGAATATATCGGGAAAAATAGAAAAGCTGTTAATTATGTAAATTAAACACAGAAATAATTTGATTACATAAATGTAATTATATAACTTAAGGAAATAATTTAAACAAAAACAACTGAGGGGAACATTTAAGCTGCTAAAAAGGGGGAGAACCAGGGATAGGGCAGGACTGAGAACTGTGACTACAATGCTTTTCTGCAGGGACATAAGTATGGAATCCCAGAATGATATCTCCAAGGATCAAATATTTGAGTTCTGGTTTGCTATATGAAATTTCCTACTGGGGAGTCACAGAAGCGATGTCCTGAAGGAGAACTTGTTTTTCACTAATACTGTGTATTCTGAGGATCTGTACTTTAACAGGTGAGATAATATCAAAGACTGACTCTGGATGAGTACAAGTTTCATGCTGCTGGACTTCCCTGATAATTTTGGTAGAACAGATGATGATTTTTTTTTTTTAATACTCTTACCATTAATATTAATCAAACTTCCTAGGGTAAACGAAAAATGAAGAACAATTTTCCCGATTCTATTCAAAGGAATAATTACTGAAATATACCAGCCCAGTTTCTTCAATCCTCTTTAATTCTAGAATTCACTTACATGAAAATAAATCAACTTCCAGTGGTTTACAGCTTCAATGTACAATATATTGAATCCTGAAAGTGAAATGTGTATGTGTATCTTTGCACAAATTTATGTGTGGCATATATTTACCTGTTTAAAAAATCTGTATTGTATCCTTCCACAGCTACGAAGAACTCATGAAATAGATGAATTGGCTTCTGAAATAAATGGGGGTTCAATTTAGAGCCTAAATCCTATATGAGGATTTAGGATTAGATTAAATCCTATATGAGGATACAGAGCCTAGTCCTATATGCTCAAACATGTTAAGAAGCAAAGCAAAAGCTGTTGGACATTTCTCAGCATCCAAAAGTGATGGCAATGAGTCCTTCTGCTTTACTCATTTTTTGTCTAATATGCACCCTAACATTACAAAGTAAGAAGGTTCTTTGGGATTAAATCTTTCAGATAATACACACAGATGTTCAAATTGCCTCCTACAACATCAGGTTGCATATGCTACAAAATACTAATTACAGCCCAGAGGAATAATTCTTTAAAAATTGACCTCATAAATTTTGCTTAAGGGTTCAAAACTAACAATCCTTTGTAGTTTATGATTAACTGTATGCATAAATGAATAATAATAAAATGGTTGCGTATTTTCTGAGGCTTACTAACATTACTATACATGAAGAATAATGCATTATTCATCACTTCTGCTAACATAGGGTAACTCAGGATACAAAATTTTATTGCAGTACCTATATTTTAAAGGAATAACATGTATTGTTTAGAGTTCGATTCTTCTACAATGCATATCCAAAACTTTTGGGGTTTTTTATTCCTTTTTGGATAAATATATATTAGGAGGAAGAAGAACAAGAAGATTATGTGACTGTTACATCTATGTTTTAAATACCGTTCTGTTATAAATTCCTGCTTTTTAAAGAAATGCAGATTCATAACAATAAAGTTTGTTATAGCATTTATAGTCCAAAAAAATAAACATGAAGTAAAGAACTTCCTAGTGTCAAACATTTTTTTACTGAAACATATCATTTCTGGAGCCAAGAGGAAAATGTTTAGAAAATTGTACCCTTTCTGTAAAACTTACAAGAAGCAATGATGTTATGCAGAAAACAGAAAATTGGGTTACCTTAATCCACAAAGAGCAAAACTGAATCGACATGAAGTTTGTGCTTGAATCATAGCTGGCCAGTTTTGAAAACAATTTTTTTTTCTATGGTATGCTATGAATCAACAAGAGTTCTTCTCAGCAAGAAGAAAAGTTAAGTTTTATTATATTTAACTAATATCATAAAATTGCATTTTATAGTTTTGATCAGATATTATTATGAATTATTATTATTAATTATTTATTCTTATTTTTTTACATTTATTATCTTGATTATGGGATATTTAAAGGAGGTAGATGAACTTTAAGATGGGCAGGCAAAGCTGCAAAGTAACATTTGTATCATCTCCATTGGCAATACAACAATCATCTAAAGTGTCTATTCTAGCAGTAAAAACAGTAACAGAAAAATCTGTTTAAACTATGAAAATAATTTTACATTTCATTCTAGGATAAAATACTGACACCATGAGCATCCAAGCAGATCCTGTGTAGTTGAATTCTATATTCTTTGTCAGAATAAGCAAAAATCCCCCAGTATGCAAATGCTTATGGAAATTAAATCAGGTAACATTGGCAGAGTGACTGCTGTATTACATTTGTGAAACTTGAATATGTCGAATTCAAAAGAGTAAGAGGGTGTTCATAGAAGTGCTGAATCTGTTTCTTTAGAGATCTCACTTCTAGACACTAATAAATATAAGGCATTTTGATTCTTGTTTTAGTTATGCCAAATATCATAGAAAAAATCACTTTATTTTGTCAATTCTATTTTGATTACTTTTTGTCTGACCTCCAAGTCCCTGAAACTCATAGCTATGCATTCAGACCAAGTCTGGTGTCACAATTTTAGAACAAGAGATGTCACAATAAACTAAAGGAATGATAAAATAATTTATAACAACATGTGGATATAACAGAAAAGAATCTAAACATAGATTCTATAGTTTCAAAGATCCTGAAAAGAAAGGAGATCATTAAATCAAGGTTGACCTAAACATCCCAAATCATAATATCATTGTTATATCATAGCTGTGGGGTTTCATCCAAGTGTTGAAACTCATTTTTGCTGCCATCCAGCCTCTGATAATTTGAAATGGGCGTAACACTCTTTCTAACTTTAACTATTTGATAATAATTTTCTCTTTCCTTGCCTTCCACTAACTGGAAGCTGCTGTCAGTCATGTATTTTGAAATACAGCTAATTGTGTTTTGCCCTCCAGACAATGTGGATTCCACATTCTCCACAGAAAGCTGTTTTGCTGTGGAATTTTTTTAGGGGCCAGAAATTATCTGATATCAAAGCTGAAATACTTGATTTCACTTTCCAGCCTTTGGATTTTGTTATGCTTTTGTCATAAATGCTTGGACACCTCTGCTCCAATATCAAATCTTTTTCAATATAAAAACAATAATTATCAATTCACCTGCTACATTTGTTTCAATGAACTTCTTTTAACACTGTCTTCTCATGGAAATTTTTTTTTTACTATCTCTATTTTTTTCTCTTCCTTTGAATTTACTCACTGAACTTGAACACAGGCACACAAAAAAGTAGAGAGAGTACTTTATTACCAGTCCACAATGATAACTTAGAGCCTAAATACATTTCCAACCTCTAGTAGGCTTTTCTCAGTCTATTCCTGATTAGATAATTGTTTCAGTGCTCATGTTGATGTGATTATCTACTACATACTCCTATAAATCAGTTAAAAGAAACAAAAGAGAGAGAAGAGGAAGTAGTCATTATTTTAGTTCCCAAATGTAATAACTTTCCTATGAAATTATTAAATACGTACCTTTGGATTATGACCATTTTAATGGGCAATTTAGAATACTCTTTAATGGTAACATGTCTTCATTATTAACATTCTAGGATCCATTATGCTATGTATAAATCTCTTAAGGTAGTAGTATGGATATAAGGAAAAAAAACCCCAAACAGTTACAAATATCCTTGCAGCAAAGTGTTTTTAGTGTATGTTGTTAGAACAGTGAAATTGAGACTGTTAAATAAGACTATTTTTATCATTGTTTGTTTATTTCAAAAAATATCCATATAATAAAAAATAAAGCAGTAATTTTCCTTCCTTCAACGTCTGTTTTGGATGGATGAGTTACATAAATAGTACTAACTGGTTTTTACTAACACTGTATCGCTGAGGTAGTCTTAAAAAAATTCTCCTTTGCAGAAGTGTCCCAGAGGGACACAGTCTGTTATCATTGAATTTCATGAGTCTCATTCTGCTCTAAAAATATATTTAAAAACAAAACCAAAAAAAGAAGCTTCTTAAGCATGTCATAATTCTAAAATATATCAGAACAGTCACTACAGTATAAACTTAATAGCCATAGCTATAATAGCTGCATTATAACCCAAATTAGAAATAGCATGTTTATAAACAGAGAAGTTGTTTTTTTCCCGCTTTCCTAATGCCATTGTTTGTTTGTTTGCTTCTTTGTTTTCTTTTGCGAACCAATTTAGTGAAAAATAGTTCTGGCTAAATAGATGAACATTATTATTATTTGAGAGTTGTATTTCTGCTGTGTTGTATTAACAATTTTTCATTATTCACTTCATTGTCTGGGATATTATTAATAGAATCTTGAAATACAATAAAATAAGATTATTGTATGTTTATGGTGTTGGAAAAAAACAATAAAATAGTAATAATCACTTTTATTTGTCAATAGTGTTTGAAATTAAGATAAAAGTAATATTCATAGAAATACAGTTAAGGAAAAAGATAGAAAGGGTGTGAATGATTAAGACTGATAACTTCAGTGATATAATTTGATGTAGGAAGTTGGTTTATTTAGAGTACTTAGATACACAACAGTGAGGGAGAAGGAGAGAGAGAGAGATGTAGAGGCTATTAAGAACGCTTATGTTAAGGTCCTGCTCAGTTCAACTGATTAAAAAGGGCTTGTTTGGGAATTTTTCTCCTAACTCAGGCACATAGCTTAGATGTCTGGAATTATGTGATTGTGGTGGGTTAACCCTGGCTAGATGCCAGGTGCCCACCAAAGCCGCTCTATCACTCCCCTCCTCAGCCGGACAGGGGAGAGAAAATAAAACGAAAGGCTTGTGGGTCAAGATAGGGACAGGGAGATCACTCAGCAATTACCGTCACGGGGAAAACAGACTCGACTTGGGGAAAAATTAGTTTAATTTATTGCTAGTCAAATCAGAGCAGGATAATGAGAAATAAAACCAAATCTTAAAACACCTTCCCCACACCCCTCCCTTCTTCCCGGGCTTAACTTTACTCCCGATTTTCTCTACCTCCTCCCCCCCGAGCGGCGCAGGGGGATGGGGAATGGGGGTTTGGGTCAGTTCATCACACGTTGTTTCTGCTGCTCCTTCCTCCTCGGGGGGAGGACTCCTCACACTCTTCCCCTGCTCCAGCGTGGGGTCCCTCCCACGGGAGACAGTCCTCCACAAACTTCTCCAACGTGAGTCCTTCCCACGGGCTGCAGTTCTTCACGAACTGCTCCAGCATGGGTCCCATCCACGGGGTGCAGTTCTTCAGGAACAGACTGCTCCAGCGTGGGTCCCCCACGGGGTCACAAGTCCTGCCAGCAAACCTGGTCCAGCGTGGGCTCCTCTCTCCGCAGGTCCACGGGCCCACAGCTCCTGCCAGGAGCCTGCTCCAGCACGGGCTTCCCACGGGGTCACAGCATCCTTCGGGCATCCACCTGCTCTGGCGTGGGGTCCTCCACAGGCTGCAGGTGGATATCTGCTCCACCGTGGACCTCCATGGGCTGCAGGGGGACAGCCTGCCTCACCATGGTCTTCACCACGGGCTGCAGGGGAATCTCTGCTCCAGCACCTGGAGCACCTCCTCCCCCTCCTTCTTCCCTGACCTTGCTGTCTGCGGAGTTGTTCCTCTCACATCTTCTCACTCCTCTCTCTCTGGCTGCAACTGCTACTCCCCTGTAACTTCTTTTCCCCTTCTTAAATATGTTATCCCAGAGGCGCTACCACCATCGCTGATGGGCTCAGCCTTGGCCAGCGGTGGGTCCGTCCTGGAACCCGCTGGCATTGACTTTATCGGACATAGGGGAAGCTTCTAGCAGCTTCTCACAGAAGCCACCCCTGTAGCCCCCCCTGCTACCAAAACGTTGCCACGCAAACCCAATACAGTGATATAAATATTCATGAACATATTCATCCTGTAAATATGTCATCCTGCATCTTTGTATTTTTAGAACAAATGATTTATAAACATTAAAGAAAACATAATGGGTAATGTATTAAAGTAATAGAAGTCTCAAAAAAACCTGTGAGTACTGTAACTTAGAGATATTACATACCCACTTACCCATTTGAAAATGTTAACAGAGATTAGTGGCTTAATATGACATCTAGGGATAAAAATACAGCAAAAAACTCTTTCTTCGAGAAGGAATGAAAACGAGAGTAAAGAAAGAAATTAAAGAAGACAGCAAGCTACAAAGCAGTGGTGTAGAATGGTGGTAGAGAATGAATGCTCTTTCTTCTTCTTCTTTTGGGACTTATGACAGAAAAAAATGCCCTTCTTAGTGCTTGCTGGCAGAGGAAAGAGCTTTATTTTGGCATGTATTTTAAAGAAAGAGGGAATAAGCTGTTTGTGTCACTATTTGTGTGTTCAGCTGTTGTTCTGTTTCACTAAAATAGTGTGGTTCAACCAGTTCTGACTAGTGTTGTTACTGCCAATGCATGTATGAAGTTTCCTGTGATAAAACTTGAGAGAACTGTCCTTTTTCTTGTACTGGTCCTTCTTGTCCTCCTCACACATGCTGTCAATTAAACTTTCTTTCCTATCTCTTTTTTATGTCATAAATACATTTTTAATATATGCAAGAGAACTTTTTACAGTGAATGAAGCGCTTAGAGATTCAGATTAAAACATCAAAAAAGATATGCTGATAAACATATTTCTTTCCTCCAGGAAATCAGCTTTTATACTTGACCTAGCAACAGGACACCAAATTAATTGTTTTCCATAAGGGCTATTAATCACAATTGTGACAATTTCCCATAATACACTACTACAGTAATTGAATATTGCTATTCACTTTGAATACAATTTAAATCACAGAGCAAAGTTAAATGCTGCAGACAGAAAAGAGTATAAGTTTTTGAAGATGATCCATGCACTAATTGCTAAGCCATGATGGCATTTCCATTTCTTATAGGCTTCTCAATCATTAATTGTGTGTGGTGATACAGTTCACTGGAGTTTCTCATTGAGCAAGTTACAAAGGTTAACTGCATCTGAGTTAAAAAAAAAAATCAACTGAAAAATAAATAAATTGCACTATAATATGATTTTAACTCATTGACAAACTGTACATATAATAAAAATACAGAGATTATTCAGTATTCTGTAAAATTGGCTCAGTTTTTTAAAATAAAAGCTTAATATATCAGCCCACAAACATCAAATAAATAAAGCTGATCCTTCATGTCTGATATACTTAAACCTTTCGGAGAGAATTAGAATTTCTTTTGCAAGTTAGTGCTCAGAACTAAGTCACAGCTAGCCTGACTATGTCTTAAGATTTCTTTTAGTGCGCTATTGAACTCAAATGTACTACCTTGCTACATGCTAGATAATTTCCTGGTTAATATCTGTTATTAAACATAATAGCATATTAAACCACTGTATCTCCAGCTCCTGAACACAAGATACTAGAAGTACCCCAACACCATTTGTATACTCTGAAATATTGGGCATTCTGTGAAAGGTTCAGCATTCTAATTTTAAGAATGATTACAGATATCTGCTTTTCAGATCATTTAATCTGTTTAATATGAGACAAGTTTTAATGCCAACATAATGCTAATGTTTGAAATTCAAGATGTAGTCTATTTGTAATAGTGGAACAAAATTTTAAAAGCATAACCATTGTTTTTATTTATGAATAGCTGAATAAAGACAACTTTGAGGAAATCAAATTACATATGTGACCAGAAGTACTGGAATAGTAATGTTTTACTTAATGCAGTGATATATAGACTTTTTTAAAAAAACTCTGAATTTTAGAGGCTTCTTAAAAAAAGATCTGGGACCTTGAATCTATTTTATTCTAAAAGAAAATAAGTTCATTTTTTAAAACTTTAAGGTGGTCATATATCTTCAAACCTATCAATTTAAAAAATGCACAGAGCTAAAGTATTCATCAATACAGACAAGCAAAACTGAAAATAAATTATATGCCAAAGTGAAGGTCTGTGACTGCAATTTAGATCAGAAGTAACAATGTCAAGGCAATCATGACTGAAGCATTATTAGTCATTAGCAATGATTAGTCATTAGAAATAAATCGATATATATTTCAGCTTCAGTCCCAGCTTTGCAAATATTTGTTTAATCTATTGACTTCACAAGCTTTGTACTTCCTTCTCTCATATATATAGCCTGAATCATGAAGTCAGGTTGGTTTTGATATTTTTTTTAGATCTTTTAATAGTAAACAATATTTTTGGATTTTAATATGCGATATGTGCCTACATCCTTTATATTGTCTAGTTGTTCCTGTTTACCAGTGGTCTGCTATATTGAACCTGTCTCATGAAACCACTGACCTGACCCATCATGTCTCTGCTGTCTTGTCATTGAAGCTGATACCCTGCTCTCTGCTTGCCTTCATTTCAGTCCTAAGGGTTGTTATCTTAAAGCTCGTTGTAAAGCCTGCAGTGTACAACTATATACTAGCTCATCCCACCAACCGAAGCAAAAATCACAGAATGCCAGAAGTCATGGCTATGAAAAGAAAATCTCAGGAAAATCACAAAACTCAGGACTCTGGTGACAGGTGCTGTGACATGTATTCATCCTTCTTGATGAGGAAACTCTTTCTTACCTGTTTTTTTAAAAATACCATTTACACATAGATAGCATTGAGTCTGTTATATACAGTATCTGTCATGAGCTTTTGTGTGATGGGAATAAAATTAATTCTTGTCACCCTTTATGTAGTACTGTCCTTGATATTCAAATCTAATGTGTTCTTCACCAGTTGATTATGGACTGTTTATAATATCTAGTAGTCACTTGTAGAAGACACCTGGTAGATACTTTAGCCCTGCCTGTCCTAGCAATCTTAAATCTTTGATTACCTGCTTGCTGAGTAAGACATTTCACAGATGTTTCTATTACAAGGCTTTCAGAATGAGGCCTTAACTGCAGTACAAAATTTATCATCACAATAATGTCAGGCACTAGGTATGTGAAGAAATGGGTATACATCTGGAAAATCTGTATTCAAAAAAGGAATAATACCTGTTTTCTAATTCAACTTTGTTTTAATTATATATAATCATCAGTTACTGTAAACATCACCTGTGATATGTAGGAGGTCTGATTAGTAAATCATAGAAAGTCTTCTGGTTTTATCTAATAAGCTATAAAACATGTATATTCTAGACATACCATTGTGAGGAATCTGTTTTCATTGGGGAACAATCAAATAAACAGTTGAAGGTAAGAACAAATTGACTGTAACCTGTGGGCACATAACATTTATTATCAGTTTGCTCGCACCCCCACACAAGTAATTTTACTTCATAACCTTGAAAGTATTCTTTGTAGGTTGTCATACAGTGAAGCCCCTTTACTGTTACAAAAAAGCAAGATAGTGTAGAGACCTTTGTATCTCCAATAAACCAATGCATATACTGTTTGAAAAAGCTATTGACTTACGTGTCTAATCCTAATAAAATTTGCCTTTTCTATATGCAATGATTTTTTTTTTTTTTTTACTTTTTTGGTACATTGTTCCATAAGGTCTGCTTTTGTCGGATCAAGTATTTATGTAGAAATGCATGGGATGGGGAGGGAGGGGAGGGTCAGTTGCTGCTTTCACAGAAATGCTATGTATTGGAATAAAATAAAACCATTCCAGCATTTAGCCCCAGTGAAATCAAAGGAAGACCTCCAATTAACTTCAGCATGAATAATATTTCATTACAAAATCCTTAGCAACAGTGGAATCATAGGATGCTAAGATCATGGAATAATTCAGGTTGGAAGGGAGCTGAGGTTGGAAGAGAGCTCAGGACATCTCTTGTCCAGCCTCCAGTATAAAGCAAGACCAGTTCTGAGGTCACACAAGGCTGCTCAGGGCTTGGTCCAGTTGGATCTCAAAATCCCCCAAGGATGGAGACTGGACAACCTCTCTGAGCAGCCTGTTCAACTGCTTGACTGTTCTCTTGAGGAAAATGTTTTTCCTTGTATCCAGTTGGACCGTCTCCTTGTTCAATTTATGCCAATGCCTCACATCCTTCTGCTGTCACTGTGAAGGATCCTGGTTCTGTCTTTTTGATGGCCCCTCCATAGGTGCTGTGGGTTTGCTGCTAGGTCCCCTCAAAGCTGTCTCTTCTCCAGGCTAAAGAAACCCACCTCCCAGCCTCTCCTGATAACCCTCTGCTACATTCACCCAGCCTATCAATATGTCATTCTTGACTGGGGTGCCTCAAAACTGTGCACAGGACTCCAGATGCAGCCTAAGGAGCAATGAGGAAAGTGGAGTAATTGCTCCTCTTGATGTCCTGACTGTGCTCCTGTTAGTACAGCCCAGGAGTCTCTTGGCCTTTGCTGCCAGAGCACACTGCTGGCTCATGCCCAGCATCACCAGGTCCTTCTCAACAGAGCTGCTCCCCAGCCAGTCAGGCCACAGCTTGTGACATTGCAAGGGAATTTCTGCCTACCCAGGAGCAGGACTTAGTATCAGTCTGTGCCGAATTTCATGAGGTTCCTGGCAGCCCGTTTCTTCAGACTGTCTAGGTCCCCCTATGTGGCAGCCCTGCCATAGAGAGTATTGACTGGTTCCCCTCCTTCTCCTTCCCCTTTACCCTGCCAGTTTGATGTCATCTGCAAATGATGAGAGTGCACACTGTTACTTCTTCCAGGTCATTGATAAAGACAAACCCCTCCAATTTTTAATGACCTCTAGGTAGACTAAGAGCCATTAACCATTATCCTCTGAGCCAGGTCTTCTAAACTAGTTTTTACCCATTTAGCAGTCCACCCATCCAGACCATAACATTCTAACTTGGATACAAAATTATCTGGGATATAAGAACAATAACTTCTTTAAGCCAAGTGCATATCAACTGAAGCTAACTGGAACTGCAGAAAAGATTAGCACAACATAATAATGACAGGGAAATGCTAGAAAAAAAAATTGTAATTTTCATCTTCTATCTGAAAATCTGGAATTGTTTAATTATAATGACTACCTAAAATTAAAAACTAAAGGTTCTGAAGTATTGCAGGTTATTAGTATAATTACATATACTGCATAATTACTTATATATTTTATAGAGAAATTTCTTGGTAATAAACCATGGATTGTAATACATTTATTAAAACTTAATGTTTATCAGACCAAGGAAAATGTTCATTGATGGGGTGTAGAATAAGTAAGATGGTCACTTCCCTAAAACAAACACAAAACCAAAAAATCCCAGTGTCTGTCTAAACCATGTTGGGCTTCAGAGTTCAGCAGAAAATTATTAAGGAACCTGAGCCACCTTTTCCGATGTTATTTGGCAAGAACAGAACTTCTCAAAGCAGTCACTGATTTAAGACCAGTGGCATGTTAAGATCTCCTCTTTCGCCTGGCATTGGGTATACAACTGACACTTTATTCATTAGATGCTGATTTTTTCCTTGTAGATATTTGGTTAAAAAACCTCCTTGCTGAATGTTTATCACATACTTCCTGAATCTGTGTTATTCTTAAAGGGTTATTTTTGAAGGACGTGGTTGGGGCCTTTAAGATGCCACTGCAAACATACGGAAATGCAAACATTTGGAAACAGAATCTTAGATCAGAGTTTGCAGTATGAAATGTAATTTGGGTTTATTTACTTAGGGATTTATTGAGTTTCATTGATATGTCATGTGTAGTTACTTCCAGTTTTGAGATAAAGTGAGATGATGTGTGGTTGCAGGAGAACATCATGCAAACTTCACAGTTTTACCATGCAACCAGATGAAATTCAGTGATTTTGACTGATTTTCATTTTGCATTTTTACTTTTCTCTGAACCAGAAACTCAAAGTGAACCTTGAAGAAATGGTAGAATAGAAGGTGCAAACCCACATGGATCAAACCCTAAGAAAATATTCACACCAACATCTGTGAAACAAAACTGTGAAATTTCACACACAGCTGTCTGCAGAATACATTTTGTCAAGGCACTGAAACATCAAACTTTTTTTTTTCTCTTGGGTTGTTTTTACTATCTTTGTGTCATCTTTGTACACTTCCTGTTATCCACTAGAGAAAGTTAGGCAGAATCAGAGGAATCTTGATGTAGTTTTGAGAACACACTTATATGAAAAGCAAAATAATTAAATCTGATTAAGTTCACTCTAAATCTTTTGAAGGAAACTCGGGCAAAAGTTTGCTAAAAGCTAATAATTTGAAAAAGATTTTTTAAATTCAGATGCCATAATTGTATTTTTCTTCACTGAATCCTTTCCCTAATATAAAAAAGATTGAAAACTCTTAAGTAATTAATCCATAGCATTATCATATTGTTGAATAAAAAGACACACTCACTTTTCCGAAGATTGTTGGACTGTTGTAATTAAGCGTGTCATATATATCGTATATTGTTTAAACAAGGGCATTGTCATATTCAAGCAGGTACGTTTATTTATAGATACTGCAGATAAAGCCGATCACGGTGATGGGGTGTGGCGAAAGGCAGAAAAAAACATTTACAGATTGAGTTCAGATGTAAGAAAGAAAAGATGTGATCTAGAAACCACACAGCTTTGGTAATCAAGTGGCAACAAGAAACTTAAATGCAAAAAATCTTGTCATCTTAAAAAAAGCTTTGGTATAAAAAAATAAAAGCCGAAAAATAAAAGACTAGTTTTGTGGAACAATAACTAAGGTAATAGAAAATAAGTTCTTTGCCTACTTTTTGATAATTACAAGCTTTAACTGATTACCGAATAAAGCCTTCAGTGGGTTGTTTCCTACTTTTTGTGACTTACTATTTGATTTGAACTATTTAATAAAATTTTAATTAGAGAATCTCTGATTAAACAAAAAGCAAGATTTAAAAGGTGAGAAGTCTTTAGTATTCTGTGACTAAAACATACAAAGTTTTCAGTTTAGCAGTAAATTAACTGGGATTGGTTTTATTCCTTGTCCTTACTAATGTATAATCTCTGGGTTTTCTGTTTCCTTATATTGTTGTTATTTTATTTATCAAAATACCAGAACTTAGATCCACTTAGAGTCATGAAAAATAAGTAAAAGATAAAACTCTAATTGTCCCTATGTTACTGTACTTCATCTACAACAAAAATGTGTTGAGTTTCATCACAGTTGTTGCAGATATTCAGAATAAATATTCTTACAGTCTGTGTTTGGTTCTATTTCCTATATTAGCAGCTCATTACATGTATCTGTATATATTAGCTTAACAAATACTACATGCAGGAAACTTAAGTTCACGATATACTCTCTTGGGTTTCTGAGTCATTTGCTACTTACACACTTAGATGTCTGCAAGTCTAGAACACCTCTGTATGGGATCCAGACTTCTTATGATAGTTCAATTTGCCTCTGGTTAGATTTTTTTCTAATTGCTCCAGTCCAGTCCAAAAGGGGATTTTTGCGCCATAATCCTGAGTCCTGAAATGTTTATCTTTTAGCATAGTTCACAGATCTAAGCCTTTATCAAAGCCTTATCAAAGCCTACTACCAAAATTTGGACTTGACAAACAAACAAAATAAAAACAAACAAACAAACACTAAGAAGAGAGCCTTACAAGCCATCATGTAAATAATGAGTTGTCTAAGTCTTGACTAGTAAGGAAATGTGAAGTACTGTGTTTTAGATCCTTCTTCTACCCTTGTTTTAACCTGGCTGACAGGAAAAGGCATTGCACTTTACTCATTATCATCAGAAGTTAAAGCGAAAGAGGGAGTCTACAGGAAGACTGGAGATATATGTCCTGTTTCTTTTTGAAAGGATTATATCCGCCACTTGACACCTGTAAACATTTATCATAAAAAGAATTCATGGTCAATTTGTTGAGACAAGCAAGCTTGAGACTACAGATCAAGTTCAGGCTTAGTCACTGGATCTTTAGTCTGCGGCATGAAGACAACAATATTCTAATCCAAAGACTATTCCTGCATTTTACTTTAAAGCAGGAATAAATTAATTGAATACAGGTCTTCAGAACTGGAAATGCCATCGTTATCTTCTCTCTCAGAGTCATTTTAAAAGAACTTGACAGCTTTTCATGGGTCCAACTCATTAAGCTTGCTTGAACATTCATCACATCAAATGTTTTAGAAAGTAAAGATAGAGGAATACTTATTTCAAGAATCCAATGAATATTTGACATGAGTAAAGAATTATGTTGCTGAGGTGTGTTAATACTTCTGTTCACAAGCAGAATCTTCTGTGACTAGAGTCTTTTTACATGTGAACATCCCTGTGTAATACAGAAGGTCCCAAAGTAAATGTAAATGATCTCCAAAGTAAACCGGAAATTTGAGGGATCATAATTTTGAATTTAGGTGTCCATGTCTCTTTTTGAAATATGTTCTGTCCTGCTCTTCTAAAATGCAACCTATTTAACACAGCACAGATTTATTTTAAAAGATTTTCCGCCTTTATCTCCTCCCAAATTTAGTCCTTTTTTCAAAAACAGAGGCTCAGTGTAATTGTAGTTAGCCTAATCATTAGCTAACCTGGATTTTTCAACACCACCATCCTTTTAAACAGTTTATCCTATGCTTACACTTACACTGTAAGAGAAGCACAAAAAAGCCCCAAGGCTCTATGTCTATTGCTGTGAATAAGGCAATCACCATTAAGAAGTGGTAGTTCCTGCCTAGAGTCTACCAAGGACTGAAATGAAAGAAAATCATTCAAGTCTGAAATCTACAAAGGTCACTAAATAAATTAAATTTAGTTTTTTCTCTTTGAGTAAACTAGGAGAGCAGCATTCAGATCACAGCTGCCTCCTAAAGCTAATGCTAATTTAGGTGAATTATCCCTGAGAGATTCAGAGGAAACAGATTTCACAAACTTTAGAACTAATGGGATGCATTCTTAATGCTGATATAAATGCACCATCTTCCCAGTTCAGCTTTGTCCTTTTGCAATACAAAAGCCCTTTTATCATCTTTTGGTCTCATAATCCCAAATCATGATGAACACTTAAACCAGTCCATTAATTATTGCTGTCCTTTAAAAAACCTGAAATTGATGATTGCTTGTGTCCATCAAATTCTATATTAAAAAAGCAAAAGGGAAGTAGGGTGATTTGCCATTTTAAGTGGTGTTTTTTTATTGGTTGACTCTTTTGTTTACTTTATTTGTCTGGCTGACCAAGTGGTTGACCTTCCTTCACCCTGCCAATTAAAAAGCTAACTTCTCCAAAAATATTGTTGACTATACAACCAATAAAAAGTATCTATTAAATATGAAAAGCATTTTCACTGCAAAACATAAAGTAATAAAAATTAGAATATGCTGAAGTTATACCAATTCCTTAGTGAAAATAAATTTACTTGCTTAGAAAAAAAAGGATTTGCCTGCTGGATTAGAAAGAAAGATACTGTATCAAACCTAGTTAATTCAACACTTCCATCAAACATGTGGTTGATATAAACTGCTCTTATCCAACCTTCATAATTTCTCACAAAATTAATTTATTTAAAATGGACATTTTTCATTATTAATCCCCAACAAAGGGATTAGGATATTATTTTTTTAATTTCTGAATTATTTATTTTTAATTATTGAAATTTTAACAAGCTCAGTGAATACATATCCATCCTCAGGCTGAAACATTCTGTGGTAAATTTCAGCAAGATTGAAATTTTATGGAAGTATTAAAAATCCTCTTGTAATAGGGTTTTATAATGGAAGAACTGCCAGATCCTGAATTAGTGTTGTGCTGTTGGGCACATAATGAATGTTGTACTCTGGAAACTAAGTAATGACAAATATACTAGGTAATGGATGTTTCTATGGAGATCATGGTGTACATACCGTGTACTGAATAGCTGTTAATACAATGAAACTTAGATTACAAAATATACTTAATCATCCTTCATTACAATGAAATCTCATTGACCTGTGACCTCCTAGAACAAAGCTAATAACAAATCCATAATAAAAATGATAAAAATCCCAATTAAATATGGAACTAATGCAAGTTTTGGGATTTTCCAGACTATTAGCCTTTAATTTAACAGTATCCTGTAACTTACTTTCAGTGCTACTAGACTCTGGGCAGGGTGTGATACAAAAGTTGTTTTTTTTCTATCTCTCTGAGGCTGTGCAACTACATAAAGAAAATAAAGATATTGAGAAGTTCACCATAAAGAAAACCAAGGTTTAAAAAAGGTGTTTCAAACTGCGGTTCTTCACTTACTCACTCACCATCTTTCTGTTGTGCCTAAAGACTGTCGTGACAGACCAGGTCAGATGTCCTTCCAACAGTTCGGGGTGAACATTTGAAATCATCTCTGAATTTGTCTTGAATTTTTGCCCATAGAGGCTGTGAAAATGAAGGCACTTGTAAGGCAATCAAACTAAAACTGTTTTTCTCTGTGCATTCAGCTAGTTACCAGGAAACATGAAGTTCTCCATACCAGACTGATGGATTGCTGAAACTTGGTCATAACGTTTCACAGTAGATTATTTATTTATTTATTTATTTATTTTATTAAGGGAAGTATTTAAGTATGTGCTTACCATTAAATTTATCCTGAATTTCTTTAAAGAAAAACGAGAGGAACACATGCTTAAAATGGAATGGCTATTTCATGCACCTGTGTAAAACTGGGAGAACATTCAAAAGAATATATATGGCTCGACATCACACATAATCTAAGAAATTTTATTCAGAAGTACAGTACTCATATAGTAGTCTTTGTGATAATACAGCTTATCTAAAACACTGAAGTTCCAACGTGGGAAAAACAGAGTGGCGTTTTAAATAAACAACCAACCACAGAACTGAACACGTGAAATATATGACATGTTTAGGCAAAACATTTAAGATGTGCTTCAATGTAAGCCAGAAATTTACTACTTCAAGCACATCATAGGTTTTCTTTAACTGAACTTGTCTTCTCAAGGACTAAATACATTCTATTAATGTTTGAGTTCAGTGAGGTTATATTTTCACAGAATCACAGAACGGTTGAGGTTGGAAGGGACCTCTGGAGGTCATCTTGTGCAACCTCCCTGCTCATGCAGAGCCACCTAGAGGTGGTTGCCCAGGACCATGTACAGATGGCTTTTGAGTATCTCCAAGGTGGAGACTCCACAATATCCCCAGACAACATATCCTGAATCAGCACATAATCGTAACTATTGTTTACTGACTTAACAATTTCAACAACATATACACAATAATGTGTTTTCAACATCCTAATTGGAATTCTGTGCTAACATTTAGTTTTCCCTGAGTACAATCTCCTTTTTTATTTTCTGCTGGATACTCTGTGATTTCCAAAAAAAATTAACAAATAAAAAAAAGTTGCTGTCTTCTTTCTAAATGTGGAAGATAAAGAGTTATTTCTTGTGCATAGAAGTATAAGGTGCTAATGTAATAGATAAAAAGTTCAGAATAACTTTAGCTTTCAAAAAGTAATTTTGCAGTTGGGAGAAAGATGGATTTTAACCACAGTTAACCTCATTTACAATTAGTGTTTGAGATCACTTTTAAAAATTATGCATTTTGAATTCCATTAAAATCTGCATATATAGATTAACTTAATTTTTTTTAGTTTCTTATTACATATGCCTTTTATTTCATTAAAAAAGAAAGAACTGTAGCAACTTACTTTTAGAAATGTTTCTCTTGAAATTGTTTTAAATATCCCATTATCCTCATAAACATTACAAAAACTTTATAAAAATGAATTATGGGTCAAAATTGTTTGTCTTCAAAGAGCTTTTCTGTTTACGTTATTCTTACTTTGTCTAGATTCTTGTACTATTTTTATGTGTGTTCATTGCAATGCCAATTACCTGATCATCAAATAAAAGTTTTGTGGATGATGAAAAAATATGTTCACATACTCTTATGTGTCTACGTTCAAAATTGTTATGGCTAGATTCAAAAAAATCTGCTTAAAAGCCACAGTCTTCACAATCTGTACTTTTTAGGCAGCTAACTACCTAAAGGGATCTCCTCCCTTAATATGTGTGTGTGTGCAGGACACCAGAAAACCTGCATGAATATAGGAGTGTTACTTCAGCTATTTAATAGAAAATCATAAATAGAAAGCTACATCTTAAATCCAGTCCCTTTTTGAGACTTAGTGGCCTTTCTCTAGGCTTTGGGTAAATACCAAACTTTATCAGGGCTCTGAGTTCTTATAGTCAACCTCATTTAGCTGCTTCTCACAAATGGAAGCCTGACAAGATTCTGTCTACTTTATAACCAATATGCCACAGGCTGTTATTTTCCCATGGGGAAGTAGCTCCACTTTGCATTCCTTCTTCTGCATGAAGGATTTGAGCATATCCTGGTTATCTGTCAGTGAATTCTGGAGGATGATCTATATCATGAGCATGTTTGTGTATACCTGTATACACCTTCAGTTCTCCTGTGTGTTATTTCCTTTCTCATTGAGTATCTGCATATTAGCTGAGCTGGAAAGTATTGATTGCTAGTCAAATTATTAAGGTGCCTGACTTTAAGTAATATTTTAAATTATTAACAAGAGTTCAGCATAGGCACTAGAATTAGGGAAAAACTGTACACCTTCACACCAAGGCTACAGACTCAAACTCACTCTCCTTAGTTTAATGTTTCTACAGATACTACTGAAAAGACCATTTAACCCAGCGTCTCTTGACAGGGGCCAGTAACAAAAGCTTAGAGGAAGAGAATAAAAAAAAGAGTATGAATAGGATTATACTTTTCCCAGAGAAAACATCCCAGAGTGCAGTAGTCAGTGGCCTAGGGATTTCCTGAGCTGAAGGTTGCATCAGACTATTGTGTTTCACAGTTGCTCAATGAGATATTGTCAAAGATTTTTTAAAATTAGCTATGGCAAACAGTTCCCAGCTCAGAAGACATCTTTTCTTTTTTTTAGATTTTATTTCTAACCTAATGACTAATAATTTCACTGAACAGAAATGTTCTGTAACTAGCTCTTGAAAAATAGTTTTTATTTACCTCCTTTTCTGTTCACAGTTTTATGCACTTCTGGTACATCTGGTCTTTATTTGTGCTTTTCACAAGGTGAAGAGTTCTAATCTACTTAGTTTCTCTTCATCTGGAAGCCATTTCTCTTGAAATACTTAATAGAAACATGTATTCTTAGTTGTATTATTATTTATTATTATTATTTCAGAGCTTGCTGACTAAATGACACATAAAAATAAAAGCTATCATGGATTTATAATTTCCCCCTCCACTTTTTCTTTAATAATCTTATTTGGTTTTCAGATAATTATTTAAAATTATTCATTTTTTGATCCATTGTTTCCTCTTTACCCTTTGGTTTATCTTTTGCATATCTCTTACAATGTCAGTGAGGATATAATGTGTCCCACTTCCACACTCCATTCCCTCACATATTTCAGAATGAGAATTCAAAAGGCCAAGAAAGTATCTAATTTATTGAGTACAGTAAATTGGAACTGAAATTTCATTTGCGATGAAACTCTTCCTGAGATGACCGGAAATATGAAAATGGTAGTTTTGTTGTATTAAAAACATCAGTACATTAAATGAATGAAAACAATGCTGGAAAGATCATGCAAGCTGTTCAAACACAAACAAAAAAAAAAAAAAAAGAAAAAGAAAAGCAAAGCTAAATGTATCATACTTCTTTCTTTATTCTCCTTTTGCATGGGTAGTTTTCAATGATGTAGTTATAATGCAAAAAGTATAATTTTTTTTTTAAGCTTAAATATACCAACTGAAAACAAGTTTTTTTAAAATAGTGAACTTAAATTCAAACAGAACAGATGCCAGAATGTTGTAATTAAACAAATAACTTTAAATTATATTCATTAATCCATAGCCTTGATTTACACTGGGATAATCCCAGGTTTTGGACTTAAACCCAAAGAGGCTTTGGAGATTCATATTAACCTTCTGAAGGGCATTTCACAAGGTCAGAGCCATGTCACGAAATGAATATTAATGTAAGTGGAAGCTGTGGAATGAAGCATTGCTGGCATCGATTTCTTGAGAACACCACTTAAAGGAGGACTTATGGAAAAAGATATAGCAAATAGTTGTCAGTGCACAGCAGGAGCTAGAGGCTCCCTGGGGGCCGGGATGCTGGAGCTGTAGGGGATGCTCCTGGCAGCAGCAGGGCAGGACCTCGTCAGCCAGGGCTGGTCCCACAGCCCCAGCCAGGGAGCAGGGCTGACCCCCACGGGCAGGGGGTCAGTCCTGGCCACAGCCTAACCCTTTGGGCACCTGGAAGCTTCTCCCCTCAGCAATCAGCAGGACAGGGCTGCCCATGGCTGTGCTGGTGCTGAGCTGACCCCCAGCCCTGGCATACAAGCCCCCAGCAGGAGGGATCTCAAGACCCTTACACTAATAAATACAAAATTTTACATAGACAAACCGCCTCATGCTACATCATATAGCTGATACGTAGGAAAATTCATGACAGGGACTGAACAAGAGCTTGCTGTCTACTCTGTGGCTTCATGGACACTAGTAGTTCTTTCATAGAATAACATCATACAGATCATAAGTAGGAAAACAACAAAAACTGAAATCTCTGGCAAATGTGAAAGAGAAATACAGAATTACTATCCTGGCACAACTCTAGTATACGCAACACCCCTTAGAAAATGTTGCTATTATTCTAGCACTGGAAGTTTCCAGTTATCAAGAACTTGTTAAAAAAATTGAAGTTATGTAGGTATTTAAGTGAATACTAAAATATTCAGAAAAACTGGTTATAATCTTGGGTTTTGAGCATTCAAAAACTCATATTTAAAGATCTACAGAAAACCTTTGTACAGTCTTTGGGTCATCAAGTCCCTCAGTTATCAGCCAATCATTTGATGAAATACTTTCAAATATTTAGAAACTTGCTGAAAACAATTATGAAAATTCACAAATTTTGACAGTTGTCTTTAAACTTGAGACGAGATGTGAAGTTAACACATTCAAAAGTGAAATCCGGAGAATGCATGTATTTTAAGACATGTTGCTGGGTTAGATTTCTTACAGAAAAAATATATTAAGCATAAAGAAAACAACAACTATATGGGCTATATGAATCTAAGTGCATTTTTCTTTTAGGAGCTTGTTAAACCTTGATAATTTCAAATGGGCTGGGCACCTCAGTACTTTTCAAGATTTTGCCCTTAACTTCTTTTCCAGTTTCCACTATTAAATTTGATTCTGCTGAAAATAAAAGGGAGTACCAGGGAGCATGAACTGGCTTTATCAGTTCTTTGCTTTAATTTTGCACTACAGTAGAAAATCAATGACATAAACAGTTATAGTATACTCTTAATTCCATCCATTTCCTTTCACCTATGAGGGGGTGACACACTGTTATTTTTGCCATATCCTTTCTATTCATTTGTGTCCCAAAGAAAAACTACTCAGTTTAGGTAGTTTAAATTAAATAAAAATTGAAGCTTTTTATATATTTATTAACAATCCATAATTAACCAGCAATCAGTGAACGACATGGGAAGGGTCATTATCAGCAGTAAAACAGATATACCACAATACCAGCCACCTACAAAATGTCAATAAACACCTAGAGATGTCTAAACAGCCTTCTATAAACAATCCCAGTGAATTCCAAACCTATACAAACATTCATTCACAGTTATGAGGCCACAGACACACTCTCACAGGACATGTGCACTACAAGCTGATATCCCTCTCCTGGCACTGCGGGGTCTGCTACTAGCACACACCTGTGTTGGAGATGTGGATGCTCCAGCTTTATATGTACCCATGGTGCTCCCTATAACTTGGTAATGTGAATGCCAATGACACAGCCCCCCACAAGGCCACATACACCCCGTCAGGCTGTGGGTCCCCACATGCTGCACCCGGTACTGTCACTCCAGGAACAGGTACAGGCTGCTTACAGCATCTGATGGAGAGGTTGCTCTCTCCAGCCTAGGCAGAAGTTCTGGCAGTATCAAACCAGCTTCCCACTACTGTTCTTTCCTCTACATGGTCTCTACTCCCACATTACTGTTTTTCATATTTCTTTTATGCTGTCTTTCAGGTTTACTCCTCATTTGTTTCAACACTCTCTTCAGTGTTCACTGGTTATTGTTTAATCTTGATTGTCATTTTCCTCTTTAGCACCATCAGTTGGGAGCTGATGGTTATCTTCCTTTTTAATATGATCGGTTTCTGGCAAACATCCACCAGACATTTTATTGTATATGAGCCACATGTGCACTACCTACACTCACATTCCTACTTTTACAGGTGTTGTCTAAAAGATATTTTAAATTGAGAGGGTCAGATTCTTAGCGATTTTAAAACTAACATTATTTCATTGGGGATTAATGGCAGTTTAGTATAGGGGGAGACAGCTCTCTAAGACTTTCTGTTATTCATTTCTCCTTCTAAGTAATAGTTTCCAGTTAAACTTACGCAGATCATCCTTATTCAGCTGGTAGAATATAGCCTTACTTACAGAAATAGCCACCAATATAAGTAACAGTTGAACCATCTTACTTCATATGTGAATATGATTAGGTCGATAATTTTAGTCTTCCATGAATGCATGTGCTGTTGCTCTCTAATCCACAATAGCTGTTGACATTAATACTGGTGACTCTAACGCTGGCTGCCCCTTGATATAAAGTACACTGCTTGGCAGCATGTCTTTCACATACAAGCCAATCAGTGCTTCATGGAAGTACTGTATCTAGATCCATTAAAAATCTCATGAATCTGCCAAATAAATATACTAAAGGAAGTTATTGTTTCACAGTATTAATCACACAGAAATGTTTTGTAAATCCATTTTGAGGCAACCTGCATGTGTTCAAGGGTACATAGGCTCTGTCCCTTAAAAAAAATCAGTGGCTTTTTCCTTTAAACAGCAATTTCACACAGCAGCATCAAAAACAACAAAAGCATTTTGCTGCATCGTTAGCTTGGATGACATGCTGAGAGTGATGACAGAGATGCACAACTAAGCACTCCTAGCTACAAAAAAAGCATTGTTACCATGTCACATAAAGGTCAGGCTTCTTTAACAGGTTATTGGTATGATATGTTAACCCAGAGAAAAGCATTTGCATCTCCTTACTTTTCTCTACCAGCAGATAGTGTACACTGAACTGCTACCAGTTACGCATTGAGGAAAAAGACTTCTTACAGAACTTACTTGTTTATTAAAAGTAATCTATATTCCATCCATAAATGTAAAGTATGATGCAAAGAACACTGAAAAACATAACAACACGACAAAATGGTGTCAGTCTTCCAGTTCTCAGGTATTTTTATTAATTATTTTTTAATATTCTTGCAAAGGCTAGGGGAAAATACATGTTACCATAATAATTCATAATAAATCAATGGTCTTATATTATATTAAAACTGGTTTGGAAATGGAAACCTAAATTTATAATAAGTATGTTCAAGATTACTTGTGACATATTTGGGAAAAACTTTACTTTGAACAATTTATTGCACTTTTGCCAATGAATTTTTGCATTATAGTTTATTCTGTATTCTGTATCATATACGAACTCCAAAATGGCTGGGGGAATTCCTAGGTTATCACTATATTTCTAGGGCCTGGACTCTTAAAAATGCCCCAGTATGATAGCTTTATATATTTAATAACAAGGTATTTTTACTGGTTGCTTTCTGCTACTTTATTAGACAGTTTCGTTCCCCAGGGCAAACAAATGGCGTGTTTCAGTGAGGGAAGAAATGTTCAGCTTAAAAACTAGGCATATAGGTTGTTTTTCTTAAATTTGTGTACGATATTTTTTTCTTCTTGTTATTTACTTAACTTTTATTCTTTCTTATTCTTTTATTCTATTTTTGATCTTTCCCTTTTTAGCACTTCAGGAGATTGAAGTCAAAGGCATTAATGTCTGTTTTTCCTCTTCACAAGTAAATGACCTTGTTTTATGGGCTTATTTTCTTCCCCCATTGAGTCCTCAGCTAAGTCTGTGAGCCAGATGAAAAGGGGCACTTCAGAGTTTTCACTATGGTTGGACTTTAAGTCACATTTAAGAATCAGCAACAAAGCTGCAGAACTGCCTGCATACCTGAGAATCTATAAGCGTAAGAGTTTTGGCTATAAAGTTACTTAAGCATTGAAAGTGCTGTCATTTTTTGAAGTAATTTTGTCAGACTTGGGCAGCTCTAGATCTATATTTCATCTAAAGCCAACTAAGATTCATTGGTTTAAATAAAAACGTGGTCATGCCACGCCAAATGCCTCCTGCAAAATACATACCTCTTTGCTTCAAAGACATCAATGAAAAAGGATAGAAACTATCTTACTATGCTAAATCAATAACTATTTACTCAGCGGTATGAACTTCGAGTTTCTTTTTGGTCTGAAATGATATCAGTGCACATCTCCTAAAAAAGCAGTTAATCACAAATAGGCAAGGCTGAAGAAGAAAGTGTCCTTCATCATTCTTGTTGAAGTTGCTCCACTGTGCAGGAAAAAAAATGTAAGATTTCTGTGACAGTTGGAAACCTAAATGTCCATAACTGGCTTTGAGAATTCACAGAGCTAGGCAGAGAATTAATCATTATGAGAGTGATCATCTTCATGCCTGAGAGTCTTTGAGAACTTCATCTCACAGGCTTTCACAAAATCACTTACCTATCTTTATGTATTTGATCCTGTCTTTTTGAAGAAAGAAAGTAAAGATTGTGCACTATATAAATGAAGGTTTGGAAGAAAAAGCACAAAACTATCTAGGTGAGAGTTCTGTACTGAGGCTGCTTCAAATATTATAGTTAAAATGTCAGATAATTACTTGATTTAACCCACATGCTAGAATGGGCTTATTCTCTGTTTTGGGAAGCTTGATTTTTCAATGTTTTAATTTCTAGCCTGTGTGGACATTGATTAAAATCATGTTTTGTTGGGCTTTATCTTTCAGCACTTTGCCTTTATTGACTCCTTCCTTAAATAATGTTATGTTTGAACTTTTGTCTTCTTGTAGAGACTGTAGACATCTTAGGGAAATCTATTCCAAAAGTCCTTGGTAAGCACACATTGTATATAGCTTCTTCAGTTCTGTGCTGTGATAGTCACAATATTTTATAGGAGGAAGCTCAGCAGTCATTTCAGATATGGCCATAGAGCCCTTTGTAGAACAGTCCTCCGAAACTATCCTTGGGGAGAAAGAAAATATATTTCCACAGTGTCATTATCTCTACAGTTTGATTATAATGACTACAGCTATAATTCTGTTACTACTGATGCTACTATTACAAGTGTGATATACCACAGCAGAGTGTGAGATTTCCTAGGCTATTGTAAAGCCTCTAGAAGCCATCAAGGATTTGCTTAGTGTACTACAGAACATGTCTGAGCAATTAATTTTATGAGACAAGGCACCACTGTGAATAAAACCACCTCCAGCTTTCAAAGTGAATGCTTTGTTCCCAGTGTGATAAAGCAAGAATTTAGTTTAAGCGAAAAGAATATCTGGAACACTTTCTTCTCCCACTTACCACTTTTTATTAGAACAGAGAAGAACAAACCACATAAATTGAGAATAAAAATTACCGGTGTATGCCAAGCTTTTACATTTGGAGAGTAGATTTGAGGTATGAAAAGAAACTCTGTTGTGCGATCCAGTTTTGCACTTGAATCTACTGAAATTGCGTTGGATTGAAACTTGGACTTATATTTTGTTAGTACTTGGTTCACATTTCTTTTAGAAGAATTTCTGGAAAAAATATGTATTAAAATGGGCTGAGAAAATATTAGGTTAAAACTGATCAAAAAATAGAGAAACAGAAAGGACAAGAAAGAAAAATGTTCCTAACAAACAAATTGAGGAAAGGACAGAGAAACAGTGAGGTAATCAACCTAATTCAAGTCTAGGCATACCTGCAGTTCTCTGCATAACTTTCTAGGTACCTTCTTTATACTTGCATGTTTAAATTAAGATTGCAATAGTACACAAACATTAGAAAATTCTAGCCTTATGCCTTTTTTTTGTTTCTTTTTTCTTTTTCTCTGAGTTTATGGATTTTATAACATAAAAAGTATGTTAGGACATTTTGGTCTGATTTCCTGTATTATGTGGGTAAGGAATCTCATCTAAAAACATACTTCACACTGGTTAAAGAAATATGACTTTATTTCAGTATTGATTAATATTTAGAAATAAGGAAGAGAGTTCTAAAAAAAAATTCTAATAAACTTTTTATTTTCCTTTTTCCCACTTTAAACTTTGCAAGAAATGTGATGTCTGAAAGCCTGCTTCTATCCCATGCAAGATAACCTAGAACATAGTTACTTACATAGTTAGAATTATGTTCTAATTTTCTTGAGGAAAAGTAGCCTTTACCCTTTAATGGAAAGTACTATAAATTCCTTTAGATACAGAAATTCTGGAGAGTGAAAATAATGTCTCTTATCATGCATGGAAAGGAGATTCACAATGAAAGAGCACTTTATTTCCCTATGAAAAAGCTGAAAATTCTCTGAATGCATCATAGTTAATCCAAAAATACCTTGGGACTGTTAAGAACAAATATGATCAGTCTTTCCATATAGCACGCTCACACCAAAATGTGGTGCAATTCTGTGTTTTTGTAAGGAAGTTACTGTAGCTAGGAAAAAAACCCACCTCTTTCTTTTTCTTTTTTTTTTTTTCTTCTTTTCTGTGTTGTGTGGTTCAGCATCTGTGCAAAGGGACAGTCAGTCTGGACTACTCAGACTATGCTTTCTCTTAGGGCACTTCAAATGGAAGCAGTGGGCTTGAAGAGATAGCCTGAAAGAAAATTTTCATGTAACAATAAAAATTTAAGGTCTATATATCTTCAATCTCTTAAACTTCCATTCCTGTAAAGTGTTAAGAATCAAACATAAAATATATCCAACAATATATATCCAAAAATTTTGGGTTTGCATAGAGAACATTTCCCTTTACTGCAGCAGGAGGTATCCTTAAGTAAGATATATTGTAAAGATACATTTGTAAAAAGAAGCATTCAACTTGTGAATATGGAACCGTACTCTTATTTACAAATTCCTTACAAATTGCTTGCTGTAAACTTTGAATGGACAATCTTCACGTATTATGTATTTTCCCATGCTATCAATAAATGCATGGTAAGCAAAATATCTCAGATGCGTTTCAGGCGTAATTAGTGTTTATTATTCTTAGCTACTATTGAGAATAAAGTTGGTTTTCCACATTATTACTTCTAAGCCATCTGGTGTTCTGAATCCATTGCTTCCAGAGCCAGTTTACCCAGGAATGTGTCTAATATCCAGGAAAGGGCACCAGATACATGACTGGAAATTCAGATCAACAATACCCTCTAACTAGTGTACCAAGCCCTCTTTGTTATGAAACACTGCCTGAGGAACAGATTACTTTCTTGCTTGCACCGAGTGGCAGTTCAATTTCTCTTCTTAGAAGTTAGAAAAGAGATCTTTACTTCCATTTATGTTTCTTATGCATCAAAAAAAGCACAAGATACCTCATAATATGTGGGCATTTCTTCTTCAAAAGTGTACAGATGGTAATCAAACATAAACCCATCTTTTGGAACCTACTGTCTTACTTGTTCAAATAAGGCTATTTATTTCCTAACACTATTGATATTACTGTGGATGGATACTCTCAAATAGTCCTGAAAACAACGTCTGCATTAAACAATGCAAGCATTTCCTCTTGATCTTTGCAACCTGCACTTAAAGAAGTGGTTTCATAACTCCTGTGTGGTGAAGTCAAAAGCTCTAGAGAGCAGCATTGGGAAGTCTAGCATAACACTCTTTTGTGCTATTGGTTTTCAGCCAATACAAAGCTATACCTGCAGTGCTGATTCCAATCAAAGAAATGCAACAATTTATTTCTTAGTAGTGCCTTTAGAAAAATGAATGTAGTTATAAAACATTCCAAAGTATATAAGAGAAGTGGTTAAATAAATATGTATCACTATTTTATTTATTGATGAATAATAATTATCCAAAGCAAGTAATTAAAATACATTAACATTCAATTTTTCTAACAGTCTTGCCCTTAAAAGAGAAATGAACGATACTCTGCACAAACACAGAACAACCATTAACAGCAGCAAATGCATTAATCTACTCTTCATTTATATTCATTTCTATTTCTGTGGTTTATATCTAAACTATGAAAATCTCGTACTGTTTTTGTCCATAGCCTCCTAACAGACCAATTGTCTAAAATCTTTTTTGCAATAACTACTAGAACTTTGATCACACTGTGCAAAATGTCAGAACCACTGTATTTCTATTCCAGAAGTACTTGGTAGCTGTCCTATGTTGTTATAACTAAAGACATTTGCAGATATGTAGTTATTTTACTAGCATTAGTGCATAGATAAAGTATTTTGATTGCATAAATCATAAATAGTAATTTACAATCATTGTAGAAATTGCTGGTTAAAACCTGTAGTCTATAACATGCAGAAGTTTGGGATATAGCAGCACATGAATCTGTGCTTCTCTGTTAACACTCAGATTAATTGTTCTGAAACAATCTTTGACATAAGGATTGAAAATGCCAGAGGGAACTTATTGCTGGTCACAGTACTGATCTGAGAAATAGAAAGATACTTTGGTTTAACTGTCACAGTTAGGATCAGCATTACTGCTGTACCTTAAAGAAAGGAAAATGGATCAGATTTCACTATGATGTCAAAGAATAAAAACAAGGTCAAAAGATACATGAATCAACTTAAAATTTTATGGCTGGAAATAAAGCTGGAAAACATAGAATACAATAAACGGTAAGAAATAATAACAGAAGACACCAACAGAACCCTAAGGCTTGCAAATCAATCCAATTTTGAGGGTAAGTACTTATGGAAAAAGAAACTAGTAATATAAATATATATTTGATTATACAGTAATGGGTTTGAAACTAAGTGGATAAGTGAATGCCATTGGACTGCAAGGAGTAAAATAAATATTTGTGTATAAGAGAAAGACTACAAATTGAAGAATCTGGAAAGTTTTCCGGAAAGTTTTCCATAACTGTAAGTTCATAATACTTTCAGGCTAATGGTCTACACACTAAAATTACGTAACAAGCAACTTGACTGAGCAACTCATCCCACAAATTAACGAGGGTATCATCAGTTATTACTTGGTAGCCACACAAAGATAAAAAAACCTTTACAATTCTCAAGCTTAATCAACTTTATGAGCTTCTCAGGTAGTTAAATCTCCAGCTGCAGGGTCAGCAGCTACCTTCATTTCGTTTCTTGTACAATATCAGTCAGTTGACAGAATCAGTGCTTGAAGAATCAATACTGGTACCTGTTAATAGTAATCATCACCAAATTCAATAAAACAAAGACCTCTTACAAAATTCTGTGATGTTCATGAAGACAAACACTGAAACACCAAGATGAAATGCTTATTAAACTTATGCAATGCCTTCTAATCTGTTGTTAAATACTAGAACTGTTAGAACAGCAATCTAAAAATATCCAGTTAGGATTTTGGACTAAAAAAACCCAGTGAACTGTGCATATCAGGTTTATTCCTACAAGCTGTCTTGTAAGAAAGAAAAAGTGCTGAAATGCTTTTACTGTGTGTTTTTGGAGGGTTTTTTTGTTTCCTTGAGAAAATAGGAAAGCAAAAGATTAAGAGTCTCATTCTAATAAAATTATATTCCTCAACATCCTCCGACTATGATTTTATTTGTAGATGGGTACTAGCTCAAGATGAGTATTGCTGAGAAAAGAATGTTTTTTCCATAATTTGGTCATGTGAACTTAACTGTTTTTACACTTTGAGACAATTTTTTCATGCTTTCTTTTATCAGTTTTTAAAAACATTATCCTTCACTGACCTTTGATACTTCACATTTTTAATCTTCTTTTGGAAATACTCATTTTTCAGGCTTTGAAATAGTGAAATCATCAAAATTGTGACCAACTGTGTAACAGATCTATGTACCGTTTTGCCTTTTTCAGACTTCTTCTCCTTCTCACCACAAGGGAATTATGCTTTGATCAGACAACAGCCACTACCAATAGTAAAGTTAAGAAATAAAAGATTAAAAAATAGTTCGTCTCCTTTTTCAAAAAGTCAGTCATCCAGAACACTATTTTGTAATGCCCTGTTCATAAAGAACAAGGACTTATCTCAAAGGAAAAAAAGTAAAGTAAAATAAGAAAGTAAAATAAAATAAGTAAAATAAAATAAGAAGCCTCTGAATTTTTGGGAAAAAACATTCTATATCATTCTTTTAGTGGGTGAAAATAAGTATTTCTCGAATGAAATATGTAGTATATAAAACTGCTCTGTTGGTGCACTTCTGATTCTGACTTTCTAATTTTGTGTTTAGCTAGCTTCATCCATAACGACCATTACAACAATATCAGTTCTGAGAGCAGAAAAATCATACTGCTTTTTTAGATGTCTTTTCTTCAATATAAAACCTAATGTAATTAAAGTATGGTGTTCCAGAGGAACTTGCTAATAATCTTCTTGCTAGTTACAATTTAAAATATTTCTGTCTGGTTTATAGCTCTGTCACAGTTGACTCTCCTACCACAAATGGATGCAAGGGTTATGAAAGAAAATGAAAAAAGTCAAGCAGCTGTAGTCAGAATAAATGTTTGTTTCTGTGTTCCCTGTGAGATCCTTTGTCAGATTCAAAGATTGTGATTACACTGCAGATAAATACATCTGTGAAGAACACTGGTTTTTATACTAAGACTTTGTGATAAATTACAACAATGAGGAAACTACACCTAACTGGAAGAGCAATCCTCTTATGTAATTTCCAGAAACAAGGCATGTATTATATCAGCAATTAGTTTGGAAAAGGCAAGACAGCCAGCTGTATTTGGGTTTGTTTTATTTTTCTCTTTGAAATTATTACAGGTTTTCACCATGAGTAGATAACAATAAAGCCTTATTACTATCTTGCAAAAGACTCTAAACTTTTTCCTATCCAGCTTTGCTACAAGTGGGAAAAAACAAAAACAAACTAACAAAACCCAACCTTTTCAGAGCTCAGACATATAAGTAAATAAGATATTGCACTTGCATCGAAATGTTAAACGTGATCCAGTGAAAAATGAAATGGTTTCATGAGAGTGCAATCTTTTCTAGCATTTAATGATACTGTTGCAGATGGAAGTGTAACTTAGTGCATCTGAATGTGTTTCAAACAATTAAGTAAGAAGTCCAGATAATGCACTGAGGGACACAGAGAGAAAGTTCACTTTCTAATGCATGAATTTGTATATTTGCAGAAGCCGCAAAAGAAATGTCCTCTTCATCTTTTTTTTTTTTTTTTTGGAGGGGGGGGTGTCGTTACAGTAGTTAAAAATATGACTAAAATTCTTAGTTAATAAGATCTTTTTTTAAAGTTCTGTGAGAAATGTATTATAAATTAGAAGTCAATAAAACTGATTTGAAGGAATGCAGAGTATAATAAGAACAACAGAGTGTAATACAGAGCATTAATAATATTAGAACATTTCCCTTATGTTACAACATGAGGGAAACTACAATAACATTTTAATTTTTAAAGAACCAGAAAAACTGACTCTCAACTGATTCATTACAAGTAGGGGGTTTTGTGGGGGGTTTTTGTTGGGTTTTTTGGGTTTTTTTTCCAAAATACACAACACAGTTGCACAGAAAAACAAGTATTTCTTACTAATGCAGCAGAAAATTCTTTAATCCCTTACTTCAGCAATATAAAACATATGAAAAGATTTTAGAAAGAATGCCTTGCTATAGGGAAATACTTGCTGGCACAATTCTTATAGAGGACATGTTGTATCTCCTATCAGTGCAACCTCCGCAGTAAGATGGGGAGGAGGAGATGAGAGGTTGTTATTGAAGTGTAGTATAGTATTTTTATCAGATCTTTAGCTAGCAAAGAAGCTGAATAAAATCTCTGAACTCAGAGATGTCCCTCATTTCTTTAAAATCCTAATGTTCATACAATATATAACATGTTTGGACCTATTTTAGAAACTGAATAGTAAATAGCACTCTTCCTAAACTACATATCAACCTGCATAAATAAAACTTTCAGTACAAATTTTAGTCTTGATTCAGATCATATTATCATACTGCAAGTGGTCCTTATTTATTCATGCCATTGCTACATGAAAATTACTCAGAGACAGAGCATATGACTGATCAGACTACTCTACACCAGGAGCAAATGACTAGAGGGGTTGGTAGAGGAATTGGGAATGAAGGAGTGAAGTTGAGCCTGGAAAAAGGAGGGGTCAGGGAAAGGTGTTGTTTTAAATTTGTTTTGGTGTCTTACTATCCAAATCTACCTCAATTTGCCATAAGTTCCCCAAGTTTTCTGTTTTGTCTGTGACAGTAAATGGTAAGCCATCTCCTTGTCTTTATCTTGAGCCATGAGCTTTTGCATCCTTGTCCTGCTGAGGAGAGGGAGTGAGAGTGGCTGATGAATGTCTGGCAGCTGACCAAGGTCAACCCACCACAAGAAGTGATGTGCATTAATCAGTGGCAGAGGGAAGAAGATGAAGATATTAAAAACTGGAAGTGTCAGGAAGATACAATATTTGGGGGGTGGGGGTGGATAGAGGTAATGGTAAATAAAAGGCGGAGAGAGTTGGCATTCTTCAGCCTATAGAAGAACAGTCTCTGTGAAGACCTTGTTGTGGCCTTTCAATATATGAAGGGGGCTGATAAGAAAGACGGAGAGACACTTTTTACTAGTGCCTGTGGTGACAGGACAAGGGGCAACAGTTTTAAATTGGAAGAGGGTAGGTTTAGATTGGACACAGAAAGAAACTTTTTACAACAATGGTGCTGAGACACTGGAACAGGTTGCCCAGAGAAGTTGTGGATGTCCTATCATTGGAAGTGTTCAAGGTCAGGTTAGATGGGGCTTTGAGCAAATTGATCTAGTGGAAGATATCCCTGTCCATGGCTGGGGGGTTGGACTAGGTGATCTTTAAAGGTTACTTCCAACTCAAACCATTCTATGATTCTATGATTCTATGAATTACTTAAAAAAGAGCAGTTATGTTTACAAGCAAGACAGAGGGAAAAAGCATGAGTGTATATATATGTGTATATGAATATATATGTTCATATTTATGTTTATATACATACATTTGTGCTTTGGTAAATCTGTGTTTTCACAGACACATATTCCAGATTTAAATTTTTTCAAACAAATACATGTCAAATAAAAATGCACAGTTACTGCAACTTCAAATAGCCAACTTCAAGATTTATTTTCTCAGAATGTTTGAAATAGACTGTCTCAGGAAGCAATGCAAAAGTTGATAAAACCTCATGGAAAGTAATTTAGTGACATGGATGGTATTTCTTTGAAGTCTGAAATGCGCTAAATATTTTCTTTATTAATAACTGCAGCAATTTAGTCTGAGATCTTCTGTTTGTAAAAATCAACACAACTCCATTGACCATATTGCTTTTGGAACATAGAGCTCTTCTGTTTTAGAGCAGATAAGAGTTCAATACTTTTAATGTTGTGCTCACATTTTTCACATCTGAGTTTCCCTCAAGCATCCATATATAGTTAGACAGAGTAGCTCTGGAGATTTGTACACATGAAAATTAAACCGCAGGCAGAATAAAAGAGTCAGATATCTCAAAGGTTGATTGGAAATACTGGCTTTGAAGGGAAATGTTCTCCCCACAACTACAGACATCAAGCATGAAAAAAGGAATTTGCACTTCCACTCACCTTAAAAGTTTTGTCTTCCTACATTTTCCATCAAGAAGACTATAAATGTGGATATCTTTCCTGACATTTTATCATCTGAGATATATACTTTGTGAACTATCAGAAATGAGAAAAAAAAATCAAATTTTGGAGGAGGCAATATCAGAAAGAAGGAGCAAATAGTGATGGGACATAACAACAATAACAGTGTTGTTATTGTGACATGTAACAAGTAGTCTCACAAAGACGTATTGCAACAGCAACAACAAAACACACACAAAAACCCAAAGGCATTGAGAATAATTCTGAAGGGGTCTGTCTACTTTGAACATGGTTATCCTGCATTTTCAGCCAAGAAAAAGACCCAAACAACTTTTTAAACAGTCTCTTGTAAATGTTTTTCCTTCTTTACCCTAAATCAACAATACAGTATATCCATTATTGTACGAAAATTAACAGAACATCGACTAAAGTTTGGTCATCTTCCCTTTAGATACAGTTTTGTTACTGAACTTAATACCATATGATTTGTTTAGAAGTTCACAGGTATTTTATGACTTATAATAAAAATAATCAACATTAATTAAAGATTTTGATACAATTTTAACTAAATACGTTCTCATTTCTCACTCATTATTTTAGTAACATAATACTTTGCCAAAGTGGGAAATGTGTCAAAAATAATGAATAATAGGAATCAAAACACAAATGCTTCACTGAAACATGGTTTTGGCTTAGAGATAGATGAGTATTTTTAGAATTATCTTTTACTGTCATTATGCAATGAATGTGCTCTGAAGGCAAACTGTGTTAATGCACTCACTGAATAGTACTGATAAAAGTAAAAGTTCCCCTCATATAAGACAGAATAAAATAACTGTTAATTAGAAATTGTAAACATAGTAGAAACCAGAGAAATAAGTGCACAAAGACTGGAAAAGATGTTAAATAAAGTATTGAAAGTTAACATATGCTTACACTAAAAAAAAATCTTATTAATCATATATCCTTTCTATAGACCATGTGGATGAACATGGACTGTTGGAATCATTTCATTAGAGGCTGTAAAAGGGTGTCTAGAGGCTCTCCAGCAAAGATACAATTAGATTGAAGCTTCATTATTCTTTAACGTGTTATGTTTCCCATTAGAGAGTAATCAAAGAAAAAATACTAAAGGAGATCTGTAGGATGCAAGATTGATTACAGACTGATTCAGCGGTGCAATCACTGTTTGGTGCAATCTCAGCATGAATGGAGTCCCCAGCGAGCATGTTGCTATCTGATAGCACTACAGTAAGGGAAAAATCAAACTACTTTTAGAAAGTAAATTGGTTTGGGTTGTATTACACAGGAAAGGATTATATCTCAGATTGTCGTTCTTCCTGGGATTCAAAAGCAAGGGTTCTAAAAACATTTCCATTTCAGCTGTACATAAAATCCAAACCCAGAACTGTTCAGTTACTCTAGTAGAGCTGGCAGAAACAACTTATTTCTTCTTTTGTGTTATTGTGATAGATTCAGTTAATACTACTTCTTTTAGTATGCAACTTAAAATATCTTTATTCTAATTTTTTGATGAATCTTAATTTTCCTTTTATGTAGTTATTTCTTCTTTTCCTTCTTAATTCTCCGTTACCCAATAGAATTTCATATCTGGAAAACTTACTTAGACATGAATTATTTGTTCCAAGCACGGAAGTGACTGACAATGTAAAGCACTAGTGTAAATTATCTGCTGTTATGAATCAGCAAACATCCACTGAATCAAATTCTACAGCATCTGTTAACATCAGCCATGTGTTTTTCATTTAAAGCAATGGTATGCAAATTTCCTCCAGGAATATGACTCCTCAGCACAGCTCCTATATTTTGAGGAATAGAAGTCCAAAGTTTAAAATTAGAGAGGAGCCTTGAAGCCCTTTGCCAGTAGTGTGCTGGCAAATGAATCTCCTAGCAATGAATCTCAGAAAACTTATGTTTCCTTCAGAAAGTTATAGACATTTGGAAAAAGAGGAAGAAGAATCTTTTCTTAGAAGTGTGGGTTTTTTTGAACCAAAGGTTTGTGGTTGAATGCTGTACTAGAGTTTTCACCGGATTATAGCACAAGTTCTGTGTTTAATTCTCCAGGTCATTACACATAATTCTCCAAGTGTTTTACAAAATTAATTGTGTTGATTTCTGTACATTTTGCTTGTTTTGAATGAAGCTATTTAAAAATCTGTGCTATAGCACTATGCACTCTGTTTCTGCATTCTTAACACTGACCCTGTAATCCCAGTTTTGAGAGGAATACGGGAGAATGAAAGAGAAATGAAAGCTGCCACAGACAGATCTTCAAGCAGTGGAGGCTCCTCAACATCTGCACTATTCATAGAAGGTCACAGGGAATGTATGTTCCATTTTTGCTTCCTTAGTAAGAGAGAAAATGAATGGCAAGTGGTGAATATAACATATGAATAAAATGCAGCATCCATTTGCTACCACCTCTCAGCAGGAATGTATAAAATGTATGTATTTGAAGAACAATGTCATTAATAGAATTGAAAAATTCCATTGAATAGACAGAGTATTTTATTTCCAAAGTAAATAGCCCTTTATGTTTAAAATGACATTTGCTCTCAATAAACAGTTTACCTCTTAGCTGAATACAATATCACTTGCAAAAGCACTTTAGAATATTTTGTGGCATCAAGTATACTGCAGTGACTTTGCAGTTTATGCCCTTTTTTGATAAACAAACCTTAGTATGTCATTGTGAAGAGCTCGTAATTACTGTTGATCCTACTTTTACTTAATAATTAAATAATTCAGTTTACAGAATATGTTATCTATTATTATTAGTTTAATATATTGCTTGACAAGACATCCTTTTTTATCTTACTGAATTTATATTGATAAAAAATTAGCTTTTCTTTTTATTATTTTACATACTTTATGTATGTATATCATATGGTATAGATATCTGAAAGAAAAAATTATAACTTGCATCTATTTTATAGGAAATTCTACATATCAGTGTTTTGTTTCATTCCTAAGGAGAGAAAAATGTCAAGATTACAGAATTGCTGGTGAAATGGAACAATCTGTTTCAATGCCTACCAGCCAACCTTTCCCCACCTAGATACCTGGAGAGCTAGAACAATGACAGGCCAGATACTCAACCAGACATAAGTACAACTTTCCAGCTTGCGAGAAAGCAGACACACTTAGGAGGCAGATGAGAAACAGAGAGCTTTTCCTTACTCAGCAAGATAGCTGAGTGACTAACAAGAAGGTCGGACAGCTCGGGATCCTGAATAGCATGACAACTTAAGGAACTCTTTGGATTGCTCAGAAAAGCCAGTTGGGCAGGTGGTAACTTGAGGAGTTAGCCAGGTTTCACACCAGCCAAGGAGGACAGCTGGGTAGTAGGCAAGCTGAGAAGCCAAGCATTCTGCCTGATTTCTAGCCAGCCCACCAGCCTCGGGTCCAACTGGCAAGATAGCTGGTGAACATACTGGCAGAAAATCAGATAAACTAGCAGCTGGCTGCTTGGTCAGCCTATCAGCCTTTCTGATTTTCATCGGTATTTTTGACACAATCTACGTGTTCCCGAACAATAATTCAATTCAATTCAGTCAGGTTTTTTCCTGATAAAACCTGTTCAAAAATAACCTCACCAGCTCTAGCATTTAGTATATAGAGCAAATATATGGTGAACAATATTTTTATACCTCCACATAATCACGTATAAGTAGTTTATTGGAAACTTCCATGAATTCTTTCTTGCTACCTAATTCCAGGTACCATGGATAGGTGAATTCCTCATCTGTCACAAAATGTCTGGTTTAGGCCTATTCTTCTGTAGTAGCTTATCTTTTCAAGAATAGTTGCTATATCCTGCCTGCTTTTAGTCTTCCTGACTTCCTTAGTGCTCACAGTCTTTCTTTAATATAATTTAAAAATCCCTGTTTACTTCTTTTTCTTCAGTGAAAATATTACTGAGAGATGGATCTACCACATATCCCTCCAGTACCTTAGTATAAGCTTCCACCAACTTTTTATTTTTCATATATTGTTAATTCGTTAATCAGGTCACCGACATACTTCACTTAATCATTTAATAATTCATATCTATGTGAATGAGATTTAAATTTTTAAATATCATTTTAGGATATATTGTAGCAAACGTCTTAAAGTGCTTTCTTTTCAGTTATGACTCTGAAATTTTATAAAAACTAATAAACTTAATGTCATGTTTTGCTATTCTAATTATGTTGCCAATTTTAAAGACTGACTACAGTCAAACTTATGTTTTGTAGTCAAAGAAAATTTTTGCTGTTGTGTAAATTATTGAGAAAGTGGACATTAGCTAGACTTAAAGGAATCTTATTTAACACCAGCATTATTACTTCTTGCTGTGAAGATTAATGTATTATTGGTAGGTAAGTCTTTAAACCTTTAAAAGGTAAAATACCTCTTCCTGGATTTTCCCAGTTTCTCATATGCTGGGATGTCATTCCATGATTGTATGTTAGTGGTGGATCATATTCACATTATAGGTAACTTAACAGTCACTTAGAATACACAACACTGAGAAAGTAAACTGTGTATACCCAAATATCCCATATATTGTTTCTTGCTTCTCCCAATAAATAAAAGTAGGAAAATTATATTCCTAAAAACTGTATTTAATGTTTTTGTGAGGTATTTGGTAAATAATATATTACAAGTATATTTTTATTATTTAGGTAGTCTGGTGCAGCAGCTTTGATAGAAGTTCTCACACGGCTGAATATTTTGACTGTAAAAGCCTCTCAGTGAGGTGTGGTCATATACAGAACTACCTAGCCATGACCAACAGCTGTCAGCCTGGGATTTGACTCCCTTAACCGGAACTGAACTCCTGCAGTCAAACGTGTGTAACAATTCCATGATAAAGCACCATGATACAGTCCAACTAAATGAACAGTACGCAGGTATGCCAGGATACTTCTTTCACTCAGATCAAGAGATATCATACCAAAGAAGATCAAATAGTCTACTGTTAATTTGATTAAATGAGTCACAAGTGGTGACTGTATGTGTATTTTGTCAAAGTATTATCAAATAAGATGGCTGTCAAGGAAATGAGAACTTGAAGAACTATGTAGATGTGGCTTATTTGGATTCAGGATTGTGGCCAAACTTTGGTACCATTGTAACTCATTAAGAAGGGCACCACTGAAACAATATTCATCCAAAACATTCATGGAATAGAAACGGTTACCATACCCATGAGATTCAGTTGAAATCAATGTCACTTTCTCTGCTGTAATTGAGAAAATTTGGACCACACCTGAAGCCATTTCTAAAGTGTGAGAGGTGGACTAGGAAGGGATAATGCTGTATATGTCAAGCTAGAAGATATTATGGATGGTGAAATAGATTTTGGGGCAAGCATGAGAACTGTGTAGATTGCATATCTTTAGGGGACATAAATTTATGATTGAAGAAAAGAATAGGAAATTACTTTCAAAGCCTTAAATAGTAACTATGATTCCAAACAAAATTTTATGTGAGAGCTCCAAGGCAATCCTGTTTTAAAAGGATAAGGGCATACAAGCAGCTTGTCACAGATTATAATCAGATAGTAAAATCTTAGAAGCTTGTTCAGTGACTGTACACTGCCCTCCAGACTATGTGGGAGAAAAGGATCTAAATGTTGGTATTTACTTATTTACTCAAAAGACTTCACAACCAAGGGAAGACTTGGACCAATTTTGCCTGCTGAGATTACGCTGTTAAGTGGCACACAAGTGACTATTTGGAAAGAAAGCAAAATTCAAACTATCAAGTCTTTTTGCTAATATCCCAACTATGAGTAAAAAGCTATAGAAAAGGTCAACACCTGGTAGTAATATGCCTTAGCTTGATATTAGAAGAAATTTGTGAATTACAATTTACAAATTTACAATTTACAAATTACAAGAAATTTCATTCAGATGCGTGGAAGTAATTCTTCCTGATGCAAAGATTGTCTCTTCTTCTTTCTCCTTTCCCTCCAGCTTCCTGCTTCTCCATCACTCCCAGAGAAAGGGGAAAAAGAACCTCAGAGAACTAAACCATAATCTTGGGTTTCTGGAAAGATGGAAAACCTTCAGTTGGAGTAAAGCTGGTTGCTACAGAAGTGAAATAAAGAAGTGAATGGTAATGTAAGTGTCCTCTCCTCATCTTTGTCTTTTAGCAGATGGTGACACATTACAAAACATTTTCCCCTATACAGAAGCTACAGTTTTTCTTTCACAACTAGTTTACCTCATTAATTTAGCTCCTTTTAAATGAAAACCCAACTCAACAAAGTTATTTAGGTTAGATACCTGTTTCTAACTTCATGAATTATCCTACTGACTTTATTGGAACAACTGGCATAACAGACATACATGCTTAAGCATATATGAACTGCAGCTGTAGATATGAAGATCTTTCCCCATCCTATTTGTCCAAGAACGTATCTATATAAAACTTCTTATGCTTTTCTTTTCCTTGGTTGGCATTGGTTCCTTCTAAATTTTAGGTTTGGGAGGGTGTTCCGTTGCCGACTTTATATTTGATGATCAGAATAGTTTCTTTTAGTTACAAGATTCATCAGTCTATGAATGATTTGCTCATTTAGTGTTGTTGATTTTGTCTCTTTTCTCCATGTTGAACTGATTTTGTGTGTTTGGCTCCCTCCTTACTTTTAATTACTATAGCATAAACCATCTAAAAATGTGTGCAGTGTATTACCAACACAGCAAGCTTCCTACTTCACAACAAAACAAAACAAAACAAAACAAAACAAACCACACCAAAACAAAACCCAGCTAAACACACCCATCTTACTTGAAGGCTATCGTTAAATGAAAAGCTCTAACTTTAAATCGGAACTTAGTTTTCTCTTATTCTCAATCTGTTAGCAGTTCTAAACCACCTCACTGCATTTTAATACAACCTCCACATGGCTAAAACTAATTAAACTTGTCTACCAAGATAAAATGAACATGTTTAAATATGTATGTGTGAATATGTCTGTCTGCATTACCTGAATCACCTTCTTTGAAGTTTTACAAATTTTTAAAACAGATTTCATGGATGAGATTATCAGTTTGCTTGGAATGTTTGTTTTTTTAACCAGAAATATGTAAACATGTCTTAATAGAACAAAAATACGGAGATTAAAAGTCTAAAAAATGCATATAAAGCAGAATGTACTAAATAGATAAGTATGCAGAGAATAAGACAAGGTAAAATAGGCAACTATTCACACAGCCTCCTGGAATTCAGTACCTTTCTGTTTGTCTATGTTGTGCTATACTATATACTCAGAAGAATTTTTGTTACCTATGCAACTGATAGTATACTTTTATTATGGTTAATCTTAACATCCTAAGTAACACAGATAAATGTTCAATAGATGTAGGAAATCGTCAATGACAGAAATTTTCTTTTAAGCCAGGACAAATACTAGAAACCTAGTAAAACAGCTCCAGGTATTGTGGCTCATGTCAGCATAACAGAATTTTTTTTTTTCCCTTTTAAGGAAAAGAACTACTTTGTGTAAGGCCATTAAAAATGCAAAGAAGAGGTGATAGAAGATAAACAGCTGTCCATCATGCATGTGATGTATGTAAGGTGTAAGGATATTTTGTTAATCAGTCCTGCAATGTCATAAAGACAATATTTTAGAACTACAGCAATTTTTTCAGTTCTATTTACATTTAAAAATGATTATAACAAATTAACCATCCCACATGCATTTTTTAAGTCCTGAAGTCAAAAAATGATTAAACTTGTGCTCAATATTAAGACATTTATTCTTTTGTTGTTGTCCCACTCAATTTTAGGCAGGTAAGTAGTCCTTGATCTCACCAGGATTCATTAATAGAATGGAATGGAATAGAATAGAACGGAATATTTCAGTTGGAAGGGACCTACAATGATCATCTAGTCCAACTGCCTGACTACTTCCGGGCCACATCAGAAGTATTTGCTTTAAATGTGCTCTAATTATAAAACTCTGACTTTAAAAAATCTCGTTATTTTGCCTGACCACCTATGTTGCTACTGTTCAACTCCTCACAGCAGAAGAAACTTCAATATTTTAATGCTGGTTTCATTTCAGATATTCTTATGCCAAGATGAAACATTACACAGAACCAGACTAAATTTACCTGCAATGAACAACAAACAAAAACAGTTCAAGAAGGTCTAGGGCAAAACTTGGTGCAGTTTTTTTAACTGTTAGAACTACTTCTGATTCTAGTTTGTGACAACATTAAAAAATAACCAAAGGCTATATCCTTCTCTCTGGCTCTGTGAAGAGAGGGTAGCCAAACCTGCTAGAAATGTTAAAATGGGCAGAAAAGGGGGAGAACAGTCAATTAACAGCATGTTCCTACATTTCTTGGGACTCACTGAGAGCTTCTCTAACAGAGTTTCACTGGGTCATTTCTCTATTGGCTTAAGAGGCAGATGGATGAAGAAAGGTAGAGGTAAGAAACAGGTGCTCTCTACAGCTTGATCCCCTGCTGCTCCCACAGATGATAGAACAGCAGGTGCTTGTGCTACTGTGAACAGCTATAAAGAACACACAGGTCATCTCGGACTACCTCTGTACCATTCTAGTGAAATGGTAAAACTAACTTTTTATCTCCCACAAAACTTATCAAAATAAGATGACACATTAAAATTTAATAAGTTCTCTCTGCGTTTTTCTTAATGAGGACAATTATTTTAATGTGGGAAATTTCCAGATCTCTGCTCTGCCATAACTCAAACGAATATTTGGACCATAGCACTATTCACTCTTGTTCTATAAGGCTGTCTCACCGGAAATTCAGTCTTGTACCTGAGATGCCTTTCCCGGTGAAAAAATTATCGAAATGCATTCCTCTGAAAGACTATGATTTTTATTAAATCATATTTTTTGACCAAAAAGCATAACTCTTTGAAAATTCTTGGTCATCTCTGGTAGTAAGACTAAAGAATTTGTACAGCCTCTTGAATATATAGGTATTGAATATATAGCTATTCAATATTTGACAGTTCTAGAGACTTGTTTTATGATAAATCACTTATCTTTGTATGATTTCATTCCATGATGCTAAATGGAGGCAACAACTTATTTTTCTTTTATTCAACCCCATGATGATAAATATTATATAAATGTAGGCATAATTATTTAAATACTGATAGTACATTCATATGTGGTTTTCTTCCGGAAGCTGCAGAGATGTGTTGGGTTTGTGTAGCATGGGAGGGGCTACAGGGGTGGCTCCTGTGAGAAGCTGCTAGAAGCTTCCCTGGCTCCAAGTCGGACCTGCCTCTGGCCAAGGCAAAGCCAATCGGAATGGTGGTAGTGCTTATGTGATAGCATATTTAAGAAGGGGAAAGACTGCTGAAAAGAAGAAGAGCTGCAGTGATGAGAGGAGTGGGATGTGAGAGAAACAACCATGCAGACACTGAGGTCAGTGGAGAGGGAGGAGGTGCACTGGAGCAGAGATTCCCCTGCAGCCCATGGAGGACCCCACACCAGAGCAGATGTCTGGGCCTGGAAAAGACCATGACTCTGTGGGAAAGCCTATGCTGGACCAGTTCATGGAGGACCACAGTGCATGGAAAGCACTTGTGTTGGAGAAGCTTGTGGAGGGCTGAGCCCCATCAGAGGGACCCCATGCTGGAGCAGGGGAAGAGTGTGAGGAGTCCTCCCCCTGAGGAGGAAGGAGCAGCAGAAACAATGTGTGATGAACTGACTGCAACCCCCATTCTTGCCCCCCTGTGCTGCTGGTGGGGGAGGAGGTAGAGGAATCGGGAGCAAAGCTGAGCCCGGGAAGAAGGGAGGGGTGGGGGGAAGGTGTGTTTTTAAGATATGGTTCTATTTCTCATTATCCTACTCTGATTTGATTAGTAACAAATTAAATTGATTTCCTTTTCCCCAAGTTGAGTCTGTTTTTTGCCTGTGACCATAATTGGTGAGTGATCCCTCCCTGTCCTTGTCTTGACTCATGAGACTTTTCATTGTATTTTCACCTCCCCATCACACTGAGGGGGAGTGAGCGAGTGGCTGCATGGTGCTTTGTTGCTGGCTGAGCCTAAACCGTGACAAGAGTTTATCATTCCCCCAGCTGTAAATCATTTACTTTTTTTGACTGAATAGAAATTACTATTCCTTCAGAGTTGCTAACTTTTCTTTTGAGTGAAACCTTCTGAGATTTAGTCAAAAAAGAGCCACATGAGCTGAAATAGTTTAAATAGTAAATGTTTGCTAACCTTTAGAAGTGTTTGACTAAAATAAGTTAGATTATCCATGTAGCTGACCTAGCAAATTAGAAGGGTAATGTAAGTGTGCTGTTTGACTCAGCCTGAAAGGGTATTATGGCCTCCTTCTCTGATACTTTCACTGCACAGCAGTATTACAGCAGTGCTTAAAGCTGAATATTTTTCAATGTGGGTCCAAAACAGAACCTGAACTTTTTATGAGGAAAAGCTAGAATATTTGATTAGGTAGGGGATTCATTTGAAAGTGGGAGATTCAACATAATCTTTGAAAGGTTTTTATTATCTGTGTGAATAGAGAAGCATACATTGTTATTGCTGAAGAGTTATAGAGTAAGCAAGAGGACTGCTGAGTGTTTTCATGCTCAAAGTCGTCTGTGAGATCTTGGCCCCGCTGAAAACAGTGGAGCCAGAATCTCTCTTTATTTCTACTGATATTGTTCTCTCCTACTCGCCATGACAGAGTTGCTATGTTTCTCTCAGGGGAGTAGGATTAATAAAAATAATGACATAGACATGTTTTTTACCCTGAAAAGTTATTTGCAATAGGAAGATGTTGCCAGCAACATTTAATTCAGATGGATTTGAAGATGGCATTTTGGCATATTCCTGTAGAGTAGTGGTATGTATCTTCTAAGTGTTAACAGATTAGGAGTTTGTCACAGGAAAACTTAGTGGTTCAGAAGTTGTAAGAACAGAACCACAACTATTAGCCCTATAAGGTCTAAAATTTACTTAAGTGGGACGTATATAATGTGTGGATATCAAGTTTTATTTCAAGGTGTCTATCCAAGAACACAGAGGTGCTGCACAGAATGCATACTAGTCCAGACATCCAGTCTGGTTGTGACCAGCACCAGGAGTTCAAGGGAACAAGACAGTAACACTGAGAGGTCACAGTATCCACATCCACACATCTCAGTTTCACCTCCCATTTAGATGGATAACAAACACCACCAACAACCTTTCATTGACAGTTGGATTTCTCCTTATTTAAGCCAATTAGTGGTCATTATCAGAGTCAGTATCATCTGCAGGATCCTTCCCCAAATGCATTAAAAAGATGTAAAGTTGTTAATAGCTCATTTGTACTTCTTTGCTTCTTTCCCAAATGCACCTAAACTATTAGAGAGGGCAGATGTAGTCTAGAGCTTTCAAATAAGCCTCCCACACAATGATTATCTTTTCTCTGCTTGCTTTGCCAACCTGTAACAGAATCATCTAATGAATTAGAGTTGGGCAGGTGTAGTCAAGGTCACATTTTTATCTCAGAAATACTGTTGGGTAGGCTTCACCTGTGACAAAGTTTGAGGTCTTACTTGGTCAAAATAACAGAGTTCAGACTAGCGTCTTCCCATTTGCCACTCACTTCAGCAATATTTTGAACAGACAGAGAAGATGAGATCAAGACAGTGAGTGTCAAATCACAGCTTATCTCAGACTGTAGAAAAGTGGATGAAAGATATTTTAGTTTTTTCCTAAATGTAATCAGCATGTTGACAACTTATACTGAAGGGATCAGTACAAACAAAAAAATATAAACCACATCACTACTTTATTGTTCTCTGTGAGTAAAATAACGCGGAAGGAGCAGAACTCATTTCATTGATGCACTGCATTATTTTGCTTGAAACAATAGGGGAATCTGGGTTAGTTTCCCACTCAGACTGAGAAATAATACCTTATCTCTTGTCAGTGATAGTCAGCAAAGCCAATATATACTTCTACTCTATCCTAGAATATACAAACTATGTATTTCTCTAACTTATCTGTGTGGTTTCAGATCTGAGTAGGTCTACAGGGACAAAGAATGCATTATTTGGCATTGCCATCTACAACTTTGCATATACACTTTTAATACTTCTAACTAGAAGTTTTTGTTTTGTTGTGATATGAGCAAAGGAAAACTTCTGTGGGCCAGGAAAGTTTATTAACACCTACGTATTAAAACATTTTTGGGCGAATGCACTGCAAGTGACTTGCCAAAAATTAAGAATCATTGCATGGGGTCTGGAGCAAAGGGTGATAAATATATTAAGTAATAACAAAAAAGTTGCTTGTCAAACAGTAAACAATGAACTTTGACAGAAACAAGACTGAGTGAATTCCAGCTGTGATGAACTGCTGTGTGTGCATACTTTCTGTATATATATAATCCATATAAACTAGAAACATTTTAATTTCCTTTGATGAAAATTTATTAATGTTTCACCTATCTCTGTATAGGAACTTAATATATTGATTGAAATGTTGCAATAGATTTTCTTTGCTGAACTCTTGTATTCTGATACCAGTTTTAGCAGCAAGTTAACCATCTTCCCTATTGTATATATAATACTCCAGGAAATCAAGTGTCATTTACACTCTTTGTCATTAGTAACATAAACCCGCAACAATCATATCTTATGCATATTCTCTTCATGCATCAATCTCGAGACAGGTATTCTCTTTTCCTCATCATCAATTCTGACACTATCATAGCATTTCCAAAGTTTGGTATAACATTTAAAAATTGAAGCAGCAGAGACATAAATAAAAATATGTTACAGTCATTCATAAGATAATTGTGTGTAATTTTTTTTTAACATTGGTGTCTTTATCCCTCTAGCTACTTATTGCTGTGACAGTTACTGACAGATGGCCTGACAGAAATGGAATTTTCTAGACAGTATAACTGCGCAGTTGAGCACTCAGCAGTTACTGAACTGCATGTTTCCTCTCCAGAATAAAGCCATGGGGAAAATAGTCATCATCCCTGTCAAGATCCAACCCAAACAGTTTACATAAACAGCACATTATTGGCACATAAACCTGCAATCTCGGATACTAGTTTGAGTAAAACCATTGTGTTAAACTTTGAGCCAACTAATTGTCTCTTATCACAACTTTGTGTCACATTTTTTTAGGTAATACAGATGTGTCTGTGGTGGGTTGACCCTGGCTGAATGCCAGATGACCACCAAAGCCGCTCTATCACTCCCTTCCTCAACTGGACAGGGGAGAGAAAACATAAAGAAAGGCTCATGGGTCGAGATAAGGACAGCAAGAGAACATTCACCAATTACCATTATGGGCAAAACAGACTTGACTTGGGGAAAAAAATTAATTTAATTTTTTAGCAGTCAAATCAGAGTAGGATAATGAGAAATAAACCCAAATCTTAAAAACACCTTCCCCACACCCCTCCCTTCTTCCCAGGCTTAACTTTACTCCTGAATTCTCTACCTCCTCCCCCCAGCAGCTCAGGGGGATGGGGAATGGGGGTTGCAGTCTGGTCATCACATGTTGTTTCTGCTGTTCCTTCCTCCTCAAGGGGAGGACTCCTCACACTCTTCCCCTGCTCTAGCATGGGGTCCCTCCCACGGGAGACAGTCCTCCACGAACTTCTCCAACATGAGTCCTTCCCATGGGCTACAGTTCTTCATGAACTGCTCCAGCATGGGTCCCATCCACAGGGTGCAGTGCTTCAGGAACAGACTGCTCCAGTGTGGGTCCCCCACGGGGTCACAAGTCCTGCCAGCAAACCTGCTCCAGTGTGGGCTCCTCTCTCCACAGGTCCTGCCAGGAGCCTGCTTCAGTGCGGGCTTCCCATGAGTCACAGCCTCCTTCAGGTCTTCCACCTGCTCCGGCGTGGGGTCCTCCATGGGCTGCAGGTGGATATCTGCTCCACCGTGGACCTCCATGGGCTGCAGGGGGACAGCCTGCCTCACCATGGTCTTCCCCATGGGCTGCAGGGGAATCTCTGCAGCTCCTGAAGCACCTCCTCCCCCTCCTTCTTCACTGACCTTGGTGTCTGCGGAGTTGTTTCTCTCACATCTTCTCACTCCTCTGTCTGGCTGCAATTGCTGCTGTGCAGTAACTTTTTCCCCTTCTTAAATATGTTATCATAGAGGCGCTACCATTGTCACTGATGGGCTCAGTTTTGGCCAGTGGTGGGTCCATCTTGGAGCTGGCTGGCATTGACTTTATCGGACATAGGGGAAGCTTCTGGCAGCTTCTCACAGAAGCCACCCCTGTAGCCTCCCCACTACCAAAACCTTGCCACAAAAACCCAATACATTCTCATTAATTAAAGTTTCTTTATAACATTTTACAAACACTTTTTAAAGATCCATACTAGTTAGTTCTTCAAGTTATTCAGAAATGAGGTGGTGAATTGGTGCAGGGGACCAGAGAAGTTTATTCCTGTATAGTTCTGGTATCCTGTTTCTTAATCAGCTTTGTCTGGAAAATCAAACAGTATCTTGGACTTTCGTGTGTTGCATATCTATTAGGACTATTCAGATAGTCTGGGAAACCAAACAAAACTTGGTGACTTGTAGTTGTGTGACCAATCAACCCCTACAATGGAAGAAGGCTCAGAGCAGATGGGCACAGACAATGTACTTATGAAGCTCAAGGAAGAATGTAGGGGGTGACCACCACTATTGTAAAGAAAGCTGAACATATCACAACATAAAGGGGACCAGGGGACCGGAGGATGGGATTTGTTTTAGATAAATAGCTGTATAAGTTGAGCCGATCAACTGGTTGTATCAGATGAGTGGATGAACTGGTTGTGTAAACAACCTTCCCTGAATTAATAAAAAAAAAAAAAGTGAGAATGGCTTTCTGAGCCAGCCAGACCAGCATGGGGGAAATGTATACATCAGTCAGCCCAACACAGAGTATAAAAACTGAGCAACCAACTTTGAAGAGAGCAATGGGCTTCAGCTGGCTTCAACCTATGTATTCCTTCCCGGTGACTGGGGACATTTAGTGTCATGATGGTGAGCATATTTTAGACTGGTAATGGGAATCAGGTTTGTATTGTGATCCAACTGCATATTGTGCTTGTGTTGTGATTTTAGTACATTGCTGTGTCACTCTGATAAATCAAAATCTTGTGTAATGTCAAATAACTTTAAATAAGTAAATTTAAAACCCTCCTTGTGTGGAATATCTAAAAGAACCTATTCAGAGAGTATTGGACACTGACAAATTGTTAAGAAATTGTTGCTCTGAAAATTGCTGAACTAAATACTGCTGCATGTATTCATAATGTGGTGTCACAATTTTGACAGACCAGGGATGATAATTGATTGTTAAAACTAATGAGACTAGTGAAATGGCCCAGACTTATGTTAATGGTCTTGCAAAGTCAGTCCAGAAAGTTTTTTTCTGAAGTTTGGAGAAACAACTTCTTGGAAATAGTCAATAATAGCTGTTACAGAAATCACACAACAGACAAAAAATAAACAATCTTTTGCAGCAGCAAGGACCTAGTTCAGTTAGAAGACTTACTAAAATTACAAAAAGACAAGCCATGAACCGCCTGATATCTTAAAAGTAGGCAAGTACCCAAAAACTTCAAAGAAAATGGAAACTATAGAGAGACTTGTATCTACTGGTCTGTAATTTTTGTGCATTATCTCCTAAATGAAAGGTTAGAAATTTTATTTTGATGTCTTCAGAGGGAATTGAAATTTAGGCATCTGCATCCAAGAAAGCACTTGAAAACGTCAGTGCTCCATTGGTGTTTCATAGGTGGAGGAATATTAACTCAGTCATCATCTAAAACCACATCTAGTTCATAAAGAATGTAGATTCATAGACTCATAGAATCATTTAGTTTGGAAAAGACCTTTAAGATCATCGAGTCCAACCGTAGGCCTAACACTGCCAAGTCCACCACTAAACCATGTCTGTAGACGTCATGTCTGCACGCCTTTTAAATACCTCCAGGGATGGTGACTCAACCACTTCCCTGGCCAGCCTGTTCCAATGCTTGACAACTCTTTCGGTGAAGAAATTTTTCCTAATATCCAATCTAAACCTCCCCTGGCACAACTTGAGGCCGTTTCCTCTCATCCTATCACTTGTTACTTGGGAAGAAACTGACACCCACCTCACTGCAACCTCCTTTCAGGTAGTTGTAGAGAGAGATAAGGTCTTCCCTGAGCCTCCTTTTCTCCAGGCTAAACAACCCCAGTTCCCTCAGCTCCTCCTCACAGGACTTGCGCTCTAGACCTTTCACCAGCTTCATTGCTCTTCTTTCGACATGCTCCAGCACCTCAATGTCTTTCTTGTAGTGAGGGGCCCCAACCTGAACACAGTATTCAAAGTGTGGCCTCACCAGTGCTGAGTATAGGGGGACGATCACTTCCCTAGTCCTGCTGGCCACACTATTTGTGATACGAGCCAGGATGCTATTGGCCTTCTTGGCCACCTGGGCACACTGCTGGCTCATATTCAGCCAGCTGTCAAACAACACCCCCAGGTCCTTTTCCACCAGGCAGCTTTCCAGCCACTCTTCCCCAAGCCTGTAGTGTTGCATGGGGTTGTTGTGACCCAAGTGCAGGACGCGGCACTTAGCCTTGTTGAATCTTATACAATTGGCCTTGGCCCATTGATCCAGCCTGTCCAGCCATCATTATAGATGTTCCTAGCCGCCTTTTGCGTATGATCTAAAAATTATTACATTGATGCAGAAAATGGAAGATAGTTGAGACTTATTTTAGCAATTAGTAGCTAGATACCAAGGAATATTCTGCTAGAGCCATGCCATCTGCTAGACTGAATCAACAAGCTGATAGGAACGCAAGAGCTGTAGAGCCATAATGAAGACAAGGATGAGGGAATATATGTCAGTAAACCAATTCAGCACTTTTTGACTACGCTGAAATGCCTCCTCAGTAAGGCACTGTGAACGTCAAAGGAAGCATGAAATATCTCTAGTGCCAACTCTTATGAGACACATAAGGGTGATTAATTGATTGAAATCCATATGCATTCTTAACATTTTTTGTCTCTGTTTAGCTAATTGTTCTCTAGTATTTCCTACTTCACCTGTCCCTGGCGAATGTATTATGGAACAACAGTCACTTAAATCAGTATATTATGTTCAAAACTTTGCATATTTTCCCTTCTTCTGTGCCTGATTCTACTTTTGTCTGGCTATGATGTAATAACTACAGAGTAGAGCTTCTTTACTCTTACGCAATATTCTGTACTGTAATTTTGATGGGCTAAGCTTCATCTCAACTATCATTAGCAATCTAAAAGCTAGTCATATACTTCTAATTAATCATCCTGGCTTCCTGCATTCACTGGTGAATGACACTGAGAAGGTGACACGTTCCATCTATTAAAGACATCAGTCTTACAATGGGTTGACTTGCCTTCTGAAAATGCTTTCTCTCTCCCTCTCTTTCTTTCTCTCTACTAACTAGAGATGAGTTAGGTTTTTAGGCTCCACTCACAATTTGGCTTCTAAATAACCAATTTTAGGTGAACCGAATCTCTCCCTTGGTTCTTAGACACTAGGGCCATGAATGTAATTTAAGATGCTCTGTGTTTACAAAACCCAGGTCCCTGTTTTGAAGCAAGGCATATACATGTCAAATAACTAACTTTTCTAATCAACATGCATGAACTAATTAACTGGTCGATTTTTACTCCATGATGCATTATTAATATTTACATATTCTTCTAAACGAACACTGTACAGACAACAAGCTCCCTTTCCTGAAGAACTGATTTTTTTTTTTGCTGTAGCTGCAATACACACTGATCATACAATAGCGTGTGATTGTTAAGACTGAAATGCTTGACTGAATCAGTGACTATCAGAGGATGTTTTTAAAAGAAGAACGAGTAGATTTGACTGCATTACATGTGTCGTGCTTTAACCCCAGCCAGCAGCTAAGCACCATGCAGGCGCTCCCTCATTCCCCCCTGCTCCCAGTGGGATGGGGAGGAGCATTGGGAAACAAGGTAAAACTCATGGGTTGAGATAAGAAAGGTTTAATAACTAAAGTAAAACATAATACTAACAATAATAATAATGAAATACAATAATAATAATCGTAATGAAAAGGAATATAACAAAAATAAAAAAGAAGAGGAAAAAAAAGGAAAAAAACCCAGTGATGCACAATGCAATTGCTCACTACCTGCTGACCAATGCCTGAACAGTGATCTCCCCCACCTGGCCAACTCCCCCCTGTTTATATACTGGGCATGACATTCCATGGTATGGAATACCCCTTTGGCTAGTTCAGGTCAGCTGCCCCGGCTCTGCTCCCTCCCAGCTTCTTGCACACCTGCTTGCTGGCAGAGCATGGGAAACTGGAAAATCCTTAACTTAGGATAAGCACTACTTAGCAACAACTAAACCATCAGTGTGTTATCAACATTATTCTCACACTAAATCCAAAACACAGCACTGTACCAGCTGCTAAGAAGAAAATTAACTCTATCCCAGCTGAAACCAGGACAACATGGAAGGATGTTTCAGGAAATAAGATGAAAGATTACAAGTCAGGAATGGGCTAAGAAGCAAATAACATATTCATATCAGACCCAAACATATTAAAAAAAAGTGAGATAAGAGGCAAATCCTCTTAACTGCAACTTCACTCTTGGAATAAGTTACACATTCTGCTTTTGTTTTTTTGGTTGATTTTTGTTTGTTTGTTTATTTGTTTGGAGGGGTTTACAATTTTTTACCTTAAATCTAATGGATAATTTTACATTTTCTCTTCATTCAGCTTAACACTGACAGGTTAGGCAGAACGTCCTGTATGTTTGCAATGCAGTGACCCACAGTACAAAAGGCATAGACTGGTGGTTCCCAGGTAGTGATCTACTCATTTCAGTTTTGTGCCATTTTATATGAAAAGTTCCACTTCATCTTTGCAATCTCCCCATCCCTCACCAGAGAAGTATTGATAGAAGTGCCGTACTAAGCTTTCTTCCTGTGCAGAGGGTACAGACACTGCTGAACTCCACAATGGAGCCTGTGCTCTATTTACTGTTTCCACTCTAGTTCTATTCAGCCTAGCCAGGGTCTGCCTTCTGCAGGGAGGGGATCCTGAAAGGATAGTGAGGTCAATGGCAATTTTTTATAGGGATCAGAATAAAATGTTTACATATAATAGGAGCTTCTAATGTTATCACAGACCTATTTTCTTTGTTACTGTATTTTACCTCTTTTCTTTCCCCTTTTTTAAAGGAACAACAATAACAATGATCAGTTATTACATTTTTTCCCAAAGATTCATTAATAAGAATTAAGAACTATAATACTCTGAGACGTTACTAATTATTACAATGTATGTTTAATGACACTGATGCAGATAAAATGACTTTTCAAATGTCATTACTTTTCAAAAGAAGTCAGTAGCACGGGCAGACTGCTTCCCTTTATGTTTTATCTGCTCTTTTTCTATATAACCAGGAAAAAATAGATTAACTATTTAAAGATACAGAAAATTGTTTGCAATGTTTATTTTGCTATGACATATGTCCTGGTAGTTATTTATGGAAATCATGGAAATACTAGAAACCATAGAAATGCAGAATGCTAAATTAAGACCAAATAGAGCATGATAGCATATAGTCTGAAGTAAATGAATGGTATTTTGTTTGTGATCACTGAGTGATATATTCTGTGATACAGCAGTGTCTACAGTTATGACATTAGTATGCAGTACCTGTTTTACTGAAGTGTTGAAAAATATATACATTCTCTCTCACTGCAATGTACTTTCAGGAAAAAGAAACAAACAACAAATAAATGCTTTTAGAAAGACCTTTCACCATTTCATAAATGCCTTAATTGTATTTAGATTTAAAAAACCCCAACCAACAAACCAGCAACTCACAAACGATATTATAGGATGACACAAGAGGACTTCTCTACTCTTACATCTTAGATCCATCTTTCTAAGCATATTTTCATTTATGGTTTTCAGGAATAACTAGTTTGTTTTGGAAATGCACAGAGAACAGATTTCTTATATTACCACATTCAGCTATTTTAAATTCCAGCTGACTCTAAGCATAGGCATGAAGCATAAGAGTGGATATTTTAATTAGCTTTTTAGGGTAATTTTTGCTAAAAGACAACCCAGGCTATCAAATCTGTAATGAAATGTTTCAGAACAATTACTTTTTATGCATTAGGTGATAGAATCCTGTGTTGTCTCATGCTCATTAGATAAAGCGTTTAAGGGGGAAAAAAAAAAAAGGTAGCATGTCATTAACATCTTCACAATGATGTATCTTTTCACCACTACAGAAATGCATCCACTAATTACTTAATAGCTATTCTAATATACAGGTAAACAAAAGCTAATTAAAATTTTCAGCTGCATTTCTTAACATCAAAATATTCTTACTTCGGTATAAAGTGTACAACACAGATTTTTCTTAAAGAAGTATGGAAACTTTGTGACCCACTTCTGTAAATATACCTGCTTTTCATTCACTGGCTGCTCAAAAGAGTGAGTGCCTTGGAGATCTCTAAAGCATATTGATGAAACACTCTCCTGAAGTCTAATGTAAGCTGCTGCATGTTAGACCATACAATGAAAACAGAAAAGAAACAAACAAAAAATAAAAACTGCTGTGGAATTCTATTTCAGATTTTTAGGCAGTTGTTTATTACACAGTACTTATTTATAGCAGGTATTTATAGCATAGCACTAAATTACTAACTAAATATTGAAATTATTTTGATACAACATTAATAATAATTGTTAATTATTTCCTGGCAAAAATGAGAAATGAAACACACAACAAAGAGAATTCAATAGTACACCCATCACTTGCACATACACAGAAAAAGTAATTGCTAACACAGTTCTCCCTAGAACTTGACTGAGGGTATGTAACATAGTGTTTCAAGCAGCCTAGTGTACCTGTTTTAAGTTCAGCTCTTTCCAGGAGATTGATTTTAAATTATTTAAGAACACGATATTTCTTAAAAGCTTTAGTAAGCACATCCTGCTCGTTTTATCTTTACATTCCACCTTTATGAAAATTATTCAATCATCTGTGGTACTATGTCAATATCAAGCAAAAGCTAACACTTGCAATACAGTTTCTAGTAAGTTCATATTGGCTTAAGACTGTAGACACTGAGGGTCATCACAATGTTTCCAATACCCAGGATTTTGTTGGAGACAAATTGCCCTCTTTTCTAGAGTTGAAAGAACACAGAATTAAATCTTAATTTGTTTTCTAAGTAGGTTTTTAGTATTCATATTATTGAAGGTACAGTTGCAAAATATGGACAGAGTGCCCCTAAACTGCTTATCAAGATACAACCAAAGCCCAAAAGCCAAAGTTTATAACATCACTGGCAATATTATTATGACTGGCTTCCAGGTCTATTAGAGCACAGTATTATACTCCCCTCATTCACAACTGACTTCCTCAAACTAACCTACTGATTGTTCCATACCACTGAAACTCCTATATTCTACGAAAAGTTTCATTGGCTTTTTCCCATGAGAAAAAAGTGACTTACTGAATAATTTCTGACCATCTCTAATTACTTATCTGGTAAGTAAATATGTTATCTTGAAACTGTTGCACTTAAAATCCTGAGTGCACACAAGGAAACACACCATATATGGAGTTAAGAACTTATTGTTGACCAATATATATTTTTTAAAAAATCAGTCTAGTAGTCCGAATTATTGAATTCAGATGGAAAGCTTCATTCACGGTAAGATGAAATTACCATACAGCCCCCTCTCCTTCCTAGTATTTATATCTGTCGTCTAGTATAATGCTCACTCTTGCAGTGTTCCTCTGGCTCCCAGGGCTGACACTTCAGTCTTTCTCAAGCAGACTGGCAAGAGGAGACTATGACATGACAACAGCATCCTGATGTCTTCACTGACAAGAATATGATTTTCATATGTAGGGGTTACTTTCTCCTCTTTCCGGAAAAGACCGTTTGCTTCTTCCTCAGTCTAGCAGTCTGCTTATGCTTATATTTGTTTCCTTAATACATTTTGCTTCATTCTCACCATTGTCCAATTTAAAAGTTGCACAAGGTCCCCAACTTCAGTTGCAGAAAGGACGATTGTTGTGCTACCTGAATTGGTCAGACCTTTACCACAGATGGTATTCACAGAACTTCAGCTAAAACAGGTGAGGCCACAGTCACTTGACCTGGATAAAGTTCTTTGGATAAAGCTCTTTTTCCTTATATAGGATATTTAAATAATTAAAGAAAGTGAATATCATTTCAGAGAACTAGATTCTACTCATGTTTCATCAAGAAATTTTTGATCTAGAAAGGGCTTATTGAAAAAACTAAAGAGGACAAGAATCTGTAATAGACTAAAAATATAAAAGTTACAAGTAGGAACTAGAAGCAAAGTGAGTTGTAGCACTCTCAACTGGTAGAATTCCTCTTGCCCTTTTTGCAGTCCATTAAGGAGCTCAAGAAAGAATTTGTGATCTGATGGACCAAAAGAGAAGCCAAAAGGAGCATGACTATGTAAATTGACTGGGATGAGTTTTGTCTGCTATAATGATGTCTTTTTCTCCATACTCTATGAGAAATGAGTAAATCTACAATATGGACAATAGCAATCCAGAATCAACCACATAAACCCTCTAGAGTAACATTCCTTGTTACTTCCTCCTTTCTAATCAAATCAATTTTGAATTTTTTTTGTGCATGGTCTTGTTTCATCATAACAAGAGCAGAGTAATTCCTGTACACTTCTTTTAATTGGTTTTTGATCCAAAAGAGCCCTGGATCTTTTAAGAGGTGGAAAATTAGGATTTGAAACATCTTAAATTGCCATTCCCCTTTACTCAGGAGAGATATAAAATGACATCCAGGATTTATAAAACACTTGACACAATCCCCTCTTTTGGTTTTGTCATAGAAGGAGCTGTCATTACTGCACTCAAGAGTAAAAAGAATGGAAGTTGTAATTCTATGAAGGTACGATAGTTTCCAAAATGCTTAGCAAATTTGAAATCCCAGAATATTTAAAAGAAAAATCTTATTTCTAGATCTCACGTATACATAGATTAGTGGTAGATGTTAGCTACCTAGTCTGAGGCAGTATTACACAAAAAAAAGGAGTCCTAGATAGCTCATACACTTAAGATTAAGCAAAGATTGATTCAGTAAGCTGAGAATTTACAGGGTTAAATGTCACAGAATGTGACTTGATCTTTCATGTGTGTGTGTATTCATGCAATATCTTTTTGTTTGGTTTGCTTTTGTTCTTTACAAACACAATTTTGACCTTTTGATCTATATTCTATTTTAGTCATTAACATCCTTTAATGGGTCTACCTTTAATTAAAATGTCTGAAAAGAACTATTAGCACATATTCCTCATTTTATAAATGCCCTGTTTGAGCCCTGGATCAAAAAATTTTCATCTGTAGCTCTACTTTGAATACCTAATATGCCTACTTAATGGTAAGTATTGTTCTGGAAAATTATATTCTACACTTTTCAAACTGGGCATTTAAAATCAGGGATTCCAATCTATAAATTGGAAGTGAAAACACACATTAAAAAAGTGTGGTAGAAATTAAATCCTTCATATTTGTGAGGTATGTTAGTAATGAGTGCTACAGAAAAGTCCAGGAAGAATATGAACTTTTTAATAGTGATTCCAGTTTTTAAATTCACAACTCTTAAACTATGCCTGTCCACGTATAATCAATCAGACAGCAACAGGCCTGCATAGAAGATTTCAGTTTTCACTTGTTTGTTTTATATGTCTCATGAGTGTTTCAGATTCTAGTCCTAAATTGTTTTCTTCAAATATTTCAGTATTGTGGGCAACCTGACATTTGCTCCTTCATTGTTAAGGCAAAATTCTTCCATTTTTGAAACTAATGCTGTGTTTTATGGCTCATTTTTTAGAATATGGTTAATTTCTATAGTTTTCTTCAGCTTTCCATGTGCTCCAATTGTATATTCCATACTCCAGGGTGCCTGATTCACTCATGGAATTGTCACTTTCTAGATGTATACTAATGATATTCTGCTCTATTTTTCTTTAGCTGCTTCCATCTCTGAAATGCACTTAGCATTGCCTGGCTGTTTTTAAAACACCCGTATCTGGATGTCTTCCAATATTCTGCAAACAATCAGTAAACATGGTAAAAAAGAGAGTGGGGTTTTTTTTGTTTCAAAAAGATGTTGTGGCTACATTATCTTTGTTTAAATTACATTCTTTATTTAGAACAGCAAATGTGCTACGTCTCCATGGTTTTTTAAATGTTGAAAATTCTCTCTTTCAAAGTCAATTGCATTCTACTGGAGATCATGAGCTCAGCAAGGTTTCTAATACTCGCTTCTGTCCCATCAAATGTGATCTCTGCCTTAGTAAGGAGTAAAACTATCATTTTTAGTTCAGTGTATTTAAGCTCAAATCCTAGCTCTCCTTTTCGTTATTACAAGTAGGTTGTGATACTGCCATTCTTTGAATAGTTAAATATAATATTATTAAACTGTTTAAAAATGGGTAGTTTTCTTCAAAAGAGAAAAAAAAAAAATTGTTGGAAGGGTACCACAACAAATTCCATCTTCACAAGGTTTTGCTATGAATTAATCCCTGCTGGGGACCATCAAAGTGTATGATTCCCATGTGTAAAATATATTTTCTTTTTCTGGCTTTGTGGATCTTATTGTTCCATCTATAAGAATGGCATTAGACATCCTTAAGAGTAGAGAGAATGTTAGCAATTAACCTGAATAACATTTCAGTGTTAAGCTCTATGTTTATGCCTCATTCCTTAGTCTTTCATTTTAATAACATGAAGACTTTTCTGATTATGAAAGGGCAATCAGAAGATCATGAGAGCGCAAGATGGATCATTTTCTTTCTCTCAAAGTCACACACAACAGAAAAGGACTGGGTATCCAATGAATCCTTTTTCACAAAATTTGTTCAATGCTTTGTTATTACTTCTGAAAGTGATAGTGATACCTTTGGAACTGAAGTTCTGGAACCTGAGTGGACTGGTGAGTGGAAAACTTCAAAGAATCAGTTTTGGATAGGGAGTTGGGACTATCAAATGCTGATCTCTTTAGGGAATGGAATGATTCAGCCTTCCCACAAGAATTTCAATGATGTGTAAATGTTCTGGGGAAGATTTCATTTGAAAGTTATACTCACCAAGGGATAAAAAAAATAAAGGTACTGAGAATGTGGGGATGGCAGTCAGAGGAGCTCTTTCACAGTTTTGTCTCAGGTAGCTGCAAACATTAACATTTGTAATTTGGCTTTTGGTTTGGGGTTTTGTTTTGGTAATAAAATGCATTTACGTTTTGCTTATATTAACACTAACAAACCTAGGTCACCCATCTGTATTCTTATAAGCACTATGTAAAAATAGTTAATGTTGATTTGAAGGGTGGCAAGTAACTGCAAATGGAATTAAAATAGCATAAACAATCATAATTAATTGTTCAGTATGTCCTGGTTTCAGCTGGGATAGAGTTAATTTTCTTCTTAGTAGCTGGTATAGTGCAAGCAGGTGTACAAGAAGCTGGGAGGGAGCATAGCCAGGACAGTTGACCCGAACTAGCCAAAGGGGTATTCCATACCATGGAACGTCATGCCCAGTATATAAACAGGGGGGAGTTGGCCGGAGGTGCTGATCACGGCTCTGGCATTGGTCCATGGGTGGTGAGCAATTGCAATGTGCATCACTTGTCTTTTCTTGGATGTTATTTCTTTTTTTTTTTTTGTTATATTCCTTTTCATTACAATTATTATTATATTATTATTCTTAGGTAGTAGTGTATTTTATTTTACTTTAGTTATTAAACTGTTCTTATCTCATCTCACAAGTTTTACTTTTCCTCCTTCCCGCCCCACTGGGAGGGGGGAGGGGGAAGTGGCTGTGTGGTGCTTAGTTGCTGGCTGGGGTTAAACCACAACAAATGTATCTTCCATATGAAATAATAAAATAAGAATTGTCTTTGAAAATTCATTATAACAGATGCATTCTACCCACTGTAGTAAAGACAGTGTATAAGCTGTGAATGTCCAGACTTAAATCTAGGCGGGTTAATAGTGAAGATTCCTAAGAATGTTTCATTATAGCATGAGACATCTCTGACAAAGATATCACTGTTACTGAATTATTCAGAAGCTCATAAAGGTGTTGTATGTTTGTTTGTTTTTCCATTTTTTAATGGAAAGGTTGCAAAGAAAAACAATGATCAAGGTCACCATTCTCAGTGGGAAACAAAACAGACTATAAAAAATATTTTATTACACAGGGAAAACAAAATTACTTGAGAGACACGTACATCATTACAGAGAAAGTATCAAGGGTTTTGTCTGAAAATTGCTGGCAAAGCATATTTTGATCATCTCATACTTCATTTTTACACCTTGATAGACAAGCAGGAGACACAGACTTAATCATACAAACCAAAACACAATCATTGCTTTCAGAACTAGTTATCAGTATTTATTTTTCCATGCCACACTTCCATAAAAGTGTATCTGCTAATTTCTGCATCACATCTCTCTGAATTATTAGCATGTACTGCAGACTGCAACCTGAAGGCTAACAAAGATGTATTAATAACATATGGCATCTCATAGTGGGCAAATTACAAGTGGAAATACTAATGAGAGAGATGATAGGCACTGCAGTGACCAATATCTTACTTAGATATAACCTGAGAAAAGGTGAATTATTTAGGGTGAAACCTGAAAACTTAGGATGATGCTAGTTACATTGATAGATATGATTACATTATTTGAATCCCATTGGTTAGAAGGGGATTACACTAACTGACCCAAGGGGCATTTTAGAGCCCTATATTCCTGTCCACAGAAATGATTTTCCATTAAATGATACACTGTACAAAAAGATTCCCTCCCTTATTCTGTTGGAGACAATGATCTAGAGTTCAGTCTTCCTGGTCAGTCTGTCATAATATTTGTACATATGTGAAGGAGGTACAAATACATCGGAGAGGTTCTGAGGGTACCATAGCTTTTTCTGAATCCAGTTTTTCAATAAAGTATTTTATCTGCAAGGACATTAAGACTTTATATACAATAATTCTGTATATTAGAGTACAGTCAAGTTACTATACTGTTGCTGCAAGGTCTTAATAGAGCTCTTGAAATCAGGATATATGATAAGCAGAGACTGATGTCGTATTGCATTATGTTAGGAGAAGAGAAAATGAGATTCCTGGTATCCAGCCAAAACTCACATAACCAGCATCTAAGTAGTTAAAGATTAAATTCCCCAGAGGACTGAAAACTTCAGGTTCATGGTTGTTTGCACAGTCAGCACATACTGTTGTACAAATGGTAAATATTAGCCTTTTTTTTCTGATCATACATGCAGGGCCACTAGTGTTATTTACTAGTAGGTGTGCTGGAAATAATGGATAAAGACTGTAACATATTAAAAAAACCCCCACAACATAAGTACATTCGGAAACTTTATAGATCACCACAAAATATTTTATTCTTTAATAAAACAGTGAAAATTTATCAACAAAAAAAATTGGAGATGAAAATTAGGAATAAGATTTAGAGATAATTTATAACTCTCAATAAGAAGATATGAGGTAGGGATTTTTTTTCTAAATATTTAAATATTCTACTGGGATATGGAGAAAAAAGTTTACTTCTGAAGTCCAAAACCAGACAAAGGATCAAGGAGAAAGACAATGTACAAGCAAATATAACAATAGCAACAACCCCTACAGTAATGGCGATCAGGCATGGACTTCTTAGTTCCTTTTCCTTTCAGTCTTTCATTTATTTATTCATGATATGCCAAAATAAAATATCAGGAACCTTCTCCTGCCACAATGTTATTGGTGCTTTTTGCTTTACTAAAATCCAGGCCTCCGTACACAATACCTGATTCTGCCGTCATCTGCCGTCTGCTGCCTTGAGCAACTGACAACATTGCTCTGCTTAAAACTGCTCTGTTCCTGCCTATTGTGACAGAAATCTCTCTACTGCATAGATCTTCAAGAAAGCTTGTCCTGACTTCTTGACTTTTAATAAAAGAAGGAGAGTAGAGTTCTGTCTTTGTATCACAGACAATCTGATAAATAATCTTTATCTTCCAAATAAGCTAGTTGTTTTCCATATTGCAGATGCTGCTATAGATTCATAAATTCCAGCACAGGTATGACAAGAAACTGCTCCAACTTAAGATGCTCCAACAGTTCAGAGTCCAATGTTCTTTTCCTCTAAGCTTACTGTCAGTTCTGAAGAAATTATGAGAATAAGATTAAAAACTAACAAATTGTTAGCTTTGTTCTATAAATTATTTGACTTTCATTCCTTCGAGGCTTTTCTTCATGATAAGTTCTCTTGTAAACAACATACAAAAGTGGGGTTTTGTTGGTTTGTTGTTTTGGTTTTGTTTTGTTTTGTTTTGTTTTGTTTTTTTAAATATAGCTACATTGCATATTCTTTAAAATATATTTGGGGCTTTAAGTAGGAAAAAAGAGCAATACAATACACTATCTTCCCTCCTGCTTAGCCACAGGGGTCACACTATGCCCCTCCTCATGTTCATAACTTCCTGGTGTTGTCAGATATAACTTGCTTCACCAGTTTTTCAAATTACTTACAGATAGTTTGTTACATCTCTAACATCATAAGAACATCTGTCACATTATGCTGCACAGAAGTCAACATTGAATTTGCTTCTAAAACTTACAGTTCTCTGGCAAATTTTGTAGCAACACCAAGCTGATTATACCTCCCCCACCTTTGTAAAACCCAAGTTTTAATTTAATTCTCTTAAAGAATTATCAGAAGGAGGATGTATTTAGAGGCTAAACAATGTGATGTACCGATGATTCTAATTAAATGTGCAAAAAAAATCTCTGTCTGTTAAATCTGGAAAGTTGCAAAGAAACATTACATTATAAAACTCCATCACTTGCACACAATTTAGTATAGATTATTCCAGCTATTATGTTCTGTCATCTGAAGGTGCCAGATAATCTTTTAACAGAAGAGAAGAATTTTTAATGCACTAGTCATGTATATTGCACCAGTGTATGTTTGTAAAGAAGTGGAAGACAGAGGGACATGAAATTATCAGCTTTTATATTCAGTCATAATATGCTCTCTAACATATGGTAGCTGCAGTGTGCTTTCATAGTCTGCAGAGTTTGTTAGCATGACAGTAAGCATATGACAGTTTCTCAACCTCTGAAGAAGAAATGGCTTTAATTTGAAATAAATAAATAAAACCCTCAAGTCAGTGTTTATCACTATCTTCTCTCATAGTTTTAACTGTGTTTTCTTATTTTATACTGTTTGACGGAGGGAAGAAGGTTCAGATAATTTTAGAATCATATTAATCGGTGGAGAAAGAAAGAATGAAAAAGCTTTCATAATGCATATCAGAGTCAGAAAACTGCCATGTTGATATGTAAGATCTACTCACATCTGTACCCAGTCCACTCTCTGTGTAAGTTTCTTAAATATTAAACCAAGTGGTCGGTCGCTAGAGGGCATCAAATCTGTGCCCTAAGAAATAAAGAAAGAAAAGCTGCAGCTGTTCTAATAAAACAAAGAGAATTTACATCTCTGTAGCCAAGTGCTGTGCTGCAGATCATAAACCAATTCATGTGTATTTTTAAAGGCACTTTATGGTAGGTGTTACTCACCTCATAAAACTGTACAATAGGAAACCTTTAAGAAAAAAAAAAAGGGGGGGGGGGAAAGGAAAAGAAAGAAACAATATTAATATTAAAGGTCTGACTCACAGCCTCTAGAGAAAGATTTATGTAGAGCTAGAAGGTGGAAAGGCAAGAAGGCATAGAGTATCTTCCATTGCTGTTTACCTTCAAGTCAAGCTAATTTCAGAAAGACAAAAAAATGGGCAGAGAAACACATACCTTGCATATGTCTCATGTCCTCTGTTTGGTGTCTTTGAAACATAGGTTTCTCTTCAAGGTCACTAAACCTATTTTTACAGTACCCTGTAACTCTAGACTCCCCTCTCTCACACACGTATCTTTGTGTCCATTTTTTATTCATGGTTGGATGTCTTCTGGATTTTAAGATGTACTTCTCTTCTGGAACTGGACATCCTTTCAGGTACTACTTTTATCTATTTGCAGGGGCCTTAGTGCCTAGAAAAAAACTCTGCAGAAGAGGTCATAACATTTTATTGCATATAGGGAATAAGGAAAATGTCTCAATCATGGAATAACTGTTGGGTTGAATGTAATAATGTTTTTGTAAGATAGATATATATCAAAGAAATTAATATTGCAGGTGAATTGGGTAAGTTTAGATGTTTTGCTTTCCTTAGAATTAATGTTTGTCAGATTTTAATAAACAAACCTTAGTTACTTAACCAATAAAACTGAGCAATTCCAGTACTCTTAAAATGTTTTTACCTAAATTTAAGGTAACATCAATCATATTGATTTGATATGGTTTGTTACTACACTAGATCCAGAGTTAGACACACAGCTATTCATTTATAAAATGAAGATAATAGTTTTATGTCTTGTTCATTGTTTACCTGGCATATTGAATTTTAACCCTGTAGGGGTTCACAACACAAATAATGACTAGTTTGATTTGAAGTTCCAAGACATAAAAGTATCCTTAGGTTTTCTGCATCCAGAACAGTTCAAGAATCTCAAAACTTTCCAAGAAATGGTTAACATCAAACCAGAACAGAAGGAAATAATAACAAAAACTCCCAGACAATATAAGATTCTTGAGGAGAAAAAATATCAAAAAAGATTGTGCAACTATTTCCTTTTCTGAATTCTTTGGGAAAAGACAGTGCATACATTACACATGGGATATAATTATAGAGGACTCTGAGGTAGTAAAAGGTGACTTTGATAAATATGAAGCATAACTCACCTCTCAAGGTTTCATTTTTGTCCTATATCTCTAACCGTCAATAGAATACAAGTATTTCAGAAAGTCTTAAGGGAGGCTGTTACTCCTTGAAGTTTTAAAAATTATTATCCAGAAGAGAAGAGAGCTGATAAATGCACTCTGTTTCTCCCACATTACCGAATGGCTGTATTTCTTTCTCACTTACTAGACACCTACAAGGGTACTAACCCTATCACCTTTTCAATAAACTTTCATTCCCAGCATTTTGCCTTGCTCTGTAAAGTTTAGAAGTCAATACTTTAAATCAAGCAATACCCTAAGGGTTTTATTTTTTTTCTTACTGCTGTTCTAAATGTGGATATGAGAGTATATAGAACTGCCATCTTATGTGTTATTTTTATAGTTATTGTTGGAGTTTTTACCTATCAATGACCTCTTAATCAAATAGATCACAGGTGCTGATGACAAAAACCCCATACTTATTCCTCTTTTCTTATTATATAGAATTCTGTCATTCACTCAGTTTTGAAGTAGATTTTGGCTAAAAAGTTCTCCAAAAGTCTATAAATAAAGCACAAGTGTTTTACTATTTAACACTGATAAGAGTAAATTGTAGATATATTGCAAATAATGGAAGTTTTATTTAACTTAAAAAAGGAGATGCAAATTCATCTTAGAAAGTTCCATAAGATTCCACTTGTTATATATATAGTAATGAGAATACATCATATAACACTGAAAGCTGTTAGAAAGTATTGCTGTTCTCTAATCTAAAGCAAATCCTCGTGATAGACTGCTTTAACACTTCTATTTCTGACTTTTCCATTTGAGCAGATGCCGTTTTCCATCTCAACAGCAGAATAGCATACGGAATACCTTCCAAAGAAAAGAAATTAAGGGTAAAACAGACATTTCAATGTCAGCGTTTAGTTAAGCTGTGTGGGTGCAATTTGTACATTTTTCCAAAGAAAACTCTTTTAGACTGTTGCACAGAAAAATACTTTAGTTCTGTAAGTACAGTAAGCTCAACAAATACTGCATTGATCATCAGGTTGAAATTCCACGTTTTGAGTTCTCAAATACTTTTTTTGGCTTTATATTATTTTCTTCTATCTTCATTTGCAAACAGTAGCATATAAACTATCTGGCTAATATTATATATCATACTTATAATTTTAATATGAGTAAGAAGAAAAGCAGAAAACCTCTCAAAGACAGCCAGCCAGAATGAATTATTAAAATAGACTTGCTGATATCCAGAGTTAAAGTTTCTTGTATTTTCTTCTCTAAATACCTAAATTTAGACAGAGAATTTCGAGGTTACAGCACTGCACTGTAAATGAGACCTATCCTTGAGAGTGACAGAAGAAGGCATAGCTGAAAGTGTAGTCACCCTGACTAAACGGTCACTCACATTTTTGCTGAGTCTATCTAGCTCTGCCAATTATTTTGTAGACATTTGCACCCTTCTCCTGGAATTAGCCCAGCAATTCATTTTGCAAACATCAACACCAATCAATTAATAATGACTTTTGGCCACTACTGACCTCAGGTGTGGATAGACAAGCTCATGCAACATCAAAAACTTTGAGCCTCTGGCTGGACAAAATTTCTGAATATTTCTTCACAAAACTTGATTGGTTCTGTGCCACTGATTACTAAAATATGTCAGTGGGGCTGCATGATTTAATAATTGCCAATGAAGGAAATAATGGAAAAAGGTTATTAAACAGGTGTTGACAATCTGCATTTATTTATTTCTGTGTTGTCTTCTAACTTGATCCTACCATTAGTACCATAAAAATAGCAAAAAAATTACATCAGAAAATAAGTAAACAAATCAGTGCTGAACAGTTATTGAAGTACAGCATTTATTCAGAAAAACACAGTGTTTATTGTTCTCTGAGTACAAATTAAAGCCCATCAAAACTTACTGTACACAGGCATCTTGACTCCTTGCTGAGAAGGAGTGAGATTGTTAAAGGAAACATGAAAAACACAGCTGAGTCTGCTCTGAAATGCCCCATTTAAATTAAGGTTTAATGCTGAGGAGTTTGCTCTGTTAAGTTCTAAAAGACGGCAGGATCACAGTTGGATGACATAAATTTGCCTGATAAGAACCAAAGATTATAGAATTTGTTTTCCAATTAGTTCAGTCAACTTGTTAGAGGAGTCCTTGACCACCAACCTTAAAATGAAATAAAATTTTAAAAAAATTTAAAAAGACAATGGTTTATTTAATTTGTAACTCTATTAGTATGAATACAAAGCCTCATGAACAATAGTGGTAAGAAAATACTCAAAACACTTAGAAACAACATTCTTGGGTAACATCCTGCACAGGGAAGGACTTCAGGCCAACCTTTCCAACCCTTGCCATTTGTACTGTGGAGATTGTGCAAAAAAATGCAGAAAAAAAAGACCAGTCATAGAACTATAGAATCACATAAATGTTGATTGAAGGGATCTCTGGAGGTCTCTGGTGTGACTCGCTCAAAACAGGATGATAGCAACACTGATTCAGGTCAGCTGTGCTGTTGTCTACTTGAATCTTGAGTCTTGCCTAAGTAGAATCTGACTAACTGAAGCCCCCAAGGATGTAAATCTGCCAGGCTCTCTGGAAAACCTGTTCTGGTGCTACACCAACTTCCTGGTGAAAAAGCTTTTCTTAACTTCCCAAGATGCCATTCCCTCTTATTTGCCCTACGTGTACACTGTTGGCTCGTATTATTGGCTCGTATTATACTTAGTGCCTACAGTCGCCTCAGATCAAACGAGGTGATGATCACACTACTTATTTCCAGTCCTTTCATGTATTCAGGAGAGCAAAATCTTACCCGTCATGGTTTAACCCCAGCCAGCAACTAAGCACCACGCAGCCGTTTCCCCCTCCCAGTGGGATGGGGAGGAGGAAAAAAAGTAAAACTTGTGGGTTGAGATAAGAATTGTTTAATAACTAAAGTGAAATAAAATACACTACTAACTAAGAATAATAATAATAAAATAATAATAATAATTGTAATGAAAAGGAATATAACAAAAATAAAAAAGAAATAACACCCAAGAAAGGACAAGTGATGCACAATGTAATTGCTCACCACGACTGATGCCCAAGCAGCGATCTGCCCCTCCTGGCCAACTCCCCCCTGTTTATATACTGGGCGTGACATTCCATGGTATGGAATATCCCTTTGGCTAGTTCAGGTCAGCTGTCCTGGCTGTGCTCCCTCCCAGCTTCTTGCACACCTGCTTGCTGGCAGAGCATGGGAAACTGAAAAATCCTTGGCTTATGATAAGTGCTACTTAGCAGCAACTAAAACATCAGCATGTTATCAACAATATTCTCACACTAAATCCAAAACACAGCACTGTACCAGCTACTAAGAAGAAATTTAACTCTATCCCAGCCGAAACAAGGACATACCTTACCTTAGAAGAAAGATGCTGAATGTTGGATGGATCATTCTCTGTAATCCGCTGTCACACCTAATGTCTCATTATCATTGTGCTTTATTTCAGACAGTAGGTCAACATGAGCTTTATGGTTTTATCTGATACATCTGTATCATGTATACTCAAATAAAGTATAAAGCTCAGTACTGGAAACACTTCCAACTGAGAGATGAAAACTGATGCTGTGATTCTATTTGCAATAACATAACTTGAGAGTTCACACCACCAGAAGTATAATAAAAGATGAAATTTCCTCTCCTCTCTCTGTCACCTCCAGAACTGCTTCTCTTGTACCATCCTACTTTTTGATGTTTTACTTACCTTGTTCTGGCTCTGGTTTCTTCAATCCCTTTTCTGAATGAATTCAAAGTACTCATCCAAGAAAAAATTAGCCATCTTTTTGGCATTTTTTTCTGTGTTGATTTTCTGCTGAGGAAGTGAGTTACATCATCTCAGAGAGCAGTCCAATACATGAACAAGACAGAAGATAAATGCAAAGCATATGAAATTAGAAATGGAAAAGTAGGTTAGAGAGGGATAAAAAGCAGAACTGCGTCTTTCTGATGGTGATAAACTGCTAGATTATCTCCTTATCTAGTGAAGGCATGATCTGTATCTTAAAAAGTAGAAAGGACTTCAACAACTACCACTTAACTTCACAGTGACTTCAACAGCAATCACTTCAACAACTTACTTGTTGAAGTGAAAAGTTTCCAGTAAGTCAGTAAGGCACAGGAAATATAAAAAATGCATTTGAATCTAAGAAAAAGAATCTAAGTAAAGCATATAACAGAATTGTCTTTTAAATAAGAATGAATGAGTAAAATTGAGTACAACTGGGTACATGTGTTTGGTTCCTCCAGAGAACTTGAGAAAGAATTCACATAAACTAGCGTGATCCTCCAAAAAAATGTTTTCTTTACTAGATGCAATCAGACAGGGCAGATGAACTGATCTATCAAGGCACTGCCATTAAATCAGCAGTCCTACTTCCTCCTCCCCTTCTCTCACTGAAAGTTATGCCTCATTTTTTGTTCAGGCTCTGGCATTTGTTCGACCTCTTGGTGAGCAGTTCCAGCTCATTACGACAACAATAAACTACTACTTCTTTAGTTTTTGCTGGATTAGTTTCTGTTGTTTTAGTGAATGGAATTAGCTCACTGGGCATCAAAGAAGTCAAAGGGATGAAGCCAGGAGTGTAGACATGCAAGAGTAGCCACTACTTTCAGTACCAATGAACTATAAAATCAGCTCAACTTACCTCATTAAACTCTACCCTAAAGTGACTTTGGCAAGTTGGAAAAGTCTATAACAAGTCAGCTGGATAAAAAGGAGTATCTTTTCTCATCTAATCAATATGCAAGTAGATAAAGTCTTCATTTCTTCACCAATGCCTTTGTAAACATTGCAAACTGTTTTGCCTATTCTGTAAATATCTAATTGTAAATTTATCTGAACACATCTTAAGTATTCACAACAAAAACTGCATAGTAAGACATTTTTTACTTCCAAAGAGTGTGGCAAGTCAGGATGCTACAACTTAAGGAAAAGAGTAAATATCTTATTTCATGGAATACCTAAGAAGAAACAAAAGGCCTCCATTAAAGTGTGAGGTTGCAGATTTGGATGCAAGGATAAAGAAATAAGTGTTTCCAAAGACTTGTGGTAATAAGAAGGACTCTCTGACTTGCAGAAAAATAACAGAGACTTTCATTTAATATTAAGAATTTTGACGGAGTTTCCTTGTATCTTCTGGAGGAAAGGAACAAGTAAAATAAAATACTGTATTACTCCAGACTGTGGAATACTCTCAGCCATTTTACTAAAAGCAGGAAATGTGACAGAGCAACCACTGAACATCTAACACTTTAACAAGAATATTGAAGACGTTTATAATCTTTATTTAGTTTTTATTAATAAGCTAATAAACAGCTAACATTGAATTATTGTGTTTTCAATCTTTTTTCTAGCCTTAGAAGTAGTGAGTAGTTTTCTCTTACAGATGTATCATCAATTGATTTGCATCAAGTCCCTGGAAAGTAACAAAAATACATCATAAACATAAGACATAAAATATGACATAAATACCTGGGAAATAATTTATATATTTTGTTCCTATCCTCTCATGAAGTAATATTGGGTAAGTTTTTGTTAAGCATAGTAAACATTTTATCTATTGATCTATATTACATTATTAATCAATACAGATTATATCGTGCTTTTTAAGGTATTATCATAATGCGGACCACAGTGATTAAAATTAAAGCTGATAGGACTCATAGGTCAAGGATCTTCAACCACTGTCATACTGTCTGTTTACAATAAAAGAGCAATTGACTGGACTCCTGTCACTGAGATTACCCATCACTAATTTCAAACTCCTTCCAATTGAGTAACAACAAATACAGTGGTTGGACAGATAAAAGTTCACTGTTGAAGATATGTTTGCCATGACATCAGAACCAATATGCATGACATCATAGACAGCTCAAAAGACCCATCAAAAAATAATCTTGGAATTGAGATGGATTTTAGAAACCTTTCTTGCAATAGATTTTGTTCCATAAATGGTGAATTTATCTGTTTTTACTGGAAAGTATCACCTTCTGATCTTTTAATGTTTACATCTGTGCGTTTTTGTAGCATGTTTTGCTCCATTTCTTCCTGTATCATTTGTTTGTATAATAATTGTTTCATAAAGATTTTTTGTGTAACACATGCAACTACACTCATGAACTCCCAGAGCTTTTAAATGAAGTTCCTTATGCAAGCTATTAAGGATATCAGGTACCTATGAGATTCAAAGTGCTTCCTCGAGTTTGAAGTTGTGTGGCAGATGATAGATAGAAAATAAACTGCAAATGTTTTTCCTTAGTCAAAGGTTATCAAAAGGGCAACTGAGGAGCGATAATGGTACTGAACTATTTAGTGCAGATTAATTATAATACCAGCTAGCAGGCTACGGACAGGAAGGTGTAAAAAATGCCAGATGAAGAATAGTTTTTAGGCCAAAAAAAATTAAGATTATTTCAAAGAATATAGAAAAAAAATTCAAATAAAATAAATCATCATGCTTGTTGGCCAGCAAGTTGGCAAATAAAGTTCAGAACAGAGAGACATAGTTTTCATTTTAGGGTGCTCTATTACCATCCAAAGCAGGAAATCTCCCTATGTACCTTATGCCACCATAACAGATAAAACAACCACAACAAATAATAGCACCTAACTACCAAGTCTGAACATTTGATGATTTAATTACCATTTAAGTGCTACAGTTAAATTATATTGTCAGTCTGGTAATAAAATTTGATGAAGAATTTATATCTTTGTGAATAGAATAACAAACTTGAGTGATTTTGATCTGTTAAATTCTATTTGCGGCTTTAAAAAGGTGCAATCTCCCTGTCCATGTTTATGATTTACATTGCTCGTGTTTAGAATTAATTACAATTTTCATTTGTTAGATGAAAGTCTTAGGGAAAAACAAACAAACAAAACAAACCCAACAGCATTCCTTGATGTTATTTTAATATATACGTTATATGCAGTTTTGATTATTCTGAGAGTATGGCTCACCTCTTAAATCTTTTAATCAATTAACATAAAATCTTGGTTGTTATTTGTCATAAAATAGATCTTTCGGTCTTTAGTAATTCTGACAATAATTTACTTTCTGTAACCATCCTACCTCAACCCTCAGATAGACTTTCCCTGCAGTGCTGGGCATATGGTCATGATGTTCTAACTACTGCATTGCAGAACATGAACACAGTGATTTATAATAAAACTTGTTATAATAACTGGAAAAGAGCAGGCAGAATTATTATAAATTACTATTGATGTATAGTAAAAAGTGAAGAGATTAAAAAAGCAACATTTTAAAACGTTCATTTTGTTTCTTAATGTGTTGAATCATAAGGAGACTAAACTGTGTTCTATTAAATCATTCTGTTGTAAGAAGAATCATAAAAGGAAAAGAAAGTGTAGTAGTATATATACATGCTAATAGCAAAATATAGGAATTATAGCTTTATTATCTGTATTCAGTCTCATGCCTGGATTTGAAGCAATACATTTAAACTGACTGTGAATTTTGAACTGACATTAGATTTTATCAAAATCAAAGTCAGAGATATCTAATTTTCTCTGACTCTTTAAAATTTCAAGTAAGAAAAACTAAAATGAAAATGCATTGGCTGCGCTTGAATTAACTTAGATTGAAATATAAAAAAACCCCAAACTAAAACAACACCTTTGTGTGTAGAACAAACATGAAACTTTTCAAGACAGTTGCATTTTGCATTTCATCTCACAAGCATGCTGCATCACATGAAAGCCAAGGGTCTTTTTGTCCTCATTTTCCTCTTTTGAGGAAAAAAATAGTGCAGTTGATTGGACAATATATCTCATCATAGAAGGTGACTCCTATATATGGCAATTTTTTCCTCCAGTTTTCAAAGCAGCCATATATCAGCAGGTATTTAAACTTTAATACTTTAGTCTGAATCCAAAGTTCCTTATGCATTGTTGTGACACTGACAGTTCAGGACAAAATAGTTCGGACAAAATGCTTGTCACCTCTACCATTTGTACCATTGACAATATGGTTTCTATGAAAGGCAAAACACATACTAAGATTGTGTGCTTGATAACATACAATTTTTACAGTGTTGTAAAACTCTTTAATATTTAGTTATCAAGTAAATCCATTTCAATGAAAATGAATATACTGAAGCATCAGCAGTATAAACTCCAGAGGAGTCGTGCCAAAGGGAAACCAAATCCCACAGAGCAAAACTGGAAGGGACTGTAGTCATCTCAGACTTCTTTGATGAAAGTGATCTGTCATTGAATCTTCACTTGTAGCAGTAAAAAAATAAAAACATCACTACACATTTTGAAGATTGAGAAGATGGGAATATGGGAATTGTTAATGAAGTAAATGCAGTCTAAGAGAAAGCTCACCAGACAAAATGAAGACATGCTAATTTCTTTTCTGAGGTTGCTTGTAGTAAGATTAACACTGGTAGATTCAATAAGACTGTGTTTTCATGTCAGCTTTTATAAGCTAAAATTCTTAAGTGATGGTGACAGTAATTTTCTGTTCAGTATACCTTAAAAAATAAGGTTCTGTGTATGGCAGCCATACCAATACATGTATCCCAAATTGACTCCACTGCTCGCTCCTACACTTTCTCTGCAGTCCCTCACTCCCTAAATAGTGCAGGTATAATACATATATTTTATATTCATAGATACATAAATAATGCCATATATTCATATATATACATTCATACCTACATTTATATATACCAACCTCAATAGTACAATAATATTTATTCATTCATGCAATGAATTAGTTTATGAAACTGGTTTACTAGGGGTGGAGAACCCATAAACACACACACCTCAAACAACAACAACAAAAAAAATTAACAAAATCAGATCCATAATCAAACTCACAGTGTAGCCTCGCAAATGGATATTACAACAAAGTTTAGGTGGTGATACAGGAGAGGGGAAAAATGAGTTGTGAGGAAGGAAAAGGTACAAAGAATTTCATTTGGCACTGCTATTCAAAAAATGCATGAAGACCCATAGCACTGGTCTGTATTTTTCTTGCATTGTGCTTATATTTTTTAACTTTTAGTTTGGTAATAAAACCCACTATTTTTTTTCTTTTTTTATAAAATATGTATTGTTCTCATTGCTACACTTGTCTACAATTTACATAGCTGGATAATTTTGATAAATTTGCCTAGCTCTTACTTCCTGGGAACTAATATATCAAATAAAGTGACTAGCAGTATAACAAACAAAATGCAGAAGACTCTTGAATAATTGGAATGTATTAGGCTCTAGTTAACAACAAATTTTTGCAGTCAGTTTAAAGGCTGATACTGTCAATGACTATGTCTTAAGGAGAAATCTTCTCTGACTGTTCAACATGAAGACAAACATATCTTATTCCTAGAGCAGGTTAATTTAAGTGATGAGAGAGGAAGCCCAGCTACAATGCAAGAAGTCAGTCTAGTCCATAAATAAACATGTACATAATAATTAATTCAAACTTTTCTAGAGATTCCTGAGACTTATGCAAACATTGACAAAAATATTTTTGCTAAGAACCTGCGATTCTATTATAAATGTCATCTAATTTGCTTGTTTTTTGTTGTTTAATGTCCTAGTCTTTGAATTCTATGATCATGCAATAATCTCTTCCTTGCTTTGAAAAGTAGTGTCTTGGGTACTTTTTAAAGCAGATACATGGATACATATAAAGAATGACAAAATGAAAAAAGTTGTTTCATTGTTTTTCAGTTATGGAAATACATTGTAAACATAGACCAAGACTCAGAAGATTCAGGTCATCCTCAATCTACATATTCACAGGCTCCTGTTAAATTCCTATTGATCCGTAACTGGCCTCCAGGTCTTTTTTGGGATGTATTCACGTTCTCCTTCATGAGGCTCAAAGTCAAGGGAAAAAATATCTCCTTCCATTATTACATGTAAGAACACTTTCACCTTCTTTGGTGTTTATATTACCCCTAATAACTTTCCAATTCTAATTTCTCAAGGAAATAGACAAGTATCATCTTTAGAGAGTTGTTGCAGTAAGTTTTCACTGGTTTAATGGTACTAATCAATTTCAGTTTCTTTTATGGTCCATAAGGTTACATATAGATGTATATGTATTTCTATAATACGGTATATTTCATTGGCAGGGAGTGGGAGTGTGTGTATAGACAGACAGATAGATAGCCCTGATTATGTCCTCTAATGAAAATATGTTATTTAGTGTGTAAATGCTAATCTCTTCATGTATGTTTTTGAATACCCTGTTATCTGGATGTCAAGACATTCTGAACGGGTTCTAATCTTATAACAGTTTATTGTCTTGAAAGGACAGGTTACATTTTATCAAGAATAAGTCTTAAATTTGTTCCAAAAATCTTTCTGGCTTGGTGATTGAACTGTAACTTTTAAGAATTTTGGATCTTTTTTTCACACTATTTTACATTACATATCTCAAGAGGATTGATTCTTTAATTTTTATGTTGCCATTCAACTCAGATTCACCTTGCCAAACCTTGGCTCAGAACAACCAGCCAATTGTTCAAAATAGCTAAACCCAACTCAGAGCAAGGTAAGTCCAGGCTATACCTGAAACCCTGCTCTTTCTGGTCCATACAAAGCCTGTGGCCTTTTACTAATAAGGGCAAAAATCGTATTCACTTGGCTACAGTGGAGACTTTCTTGATTGTCCTAAACATATTCTCTGTCTTGATAGTTTGCTAAAAGGAAGCAGAGATTTTTCTGAGCCTCCAGAGAAGCCACAGTTATGTGGGAAAATGTCTGCTTCATTTGGTAACAGAGTTTCTAACCTATTCATCAATATGTTTATATATTATGTTAAGCTCTACTGATCCTGGGAAAAAAAACAAACCTCTTCATTAATCTACTGCTTGAAATGTTGATTTTAAGCAGGCACCAACTCCTTAACTTAGTAACCTAGTTTCGGGTTACTTGCTCCATGTTACTGCAAATCCTGTAGGTATAACATGGCCTCATCTTACGCTCATGTGAGGCAGGCAAACCTTCCTTCGCACATGAGCTCAAAGGCTGATCTTTCTTGAGCTGTTCATAATTCATGTTTGCCATCTGTTTCTACTAAAACAAACTAACCAATTTGCTATTTAAAGATACATTTCTGGGTAGAACAGTTATTAGAAAAAGATTGAAAATATGATCCTTAAAGGCTCAAGCTTTAAAATATTAAAAATAAAATATTACAAGTGATTGAAAAAGCAGTAAAGACCTTAATGTCATGTTTATTTTATTATATATTCTGATTCTTGTATATTAGTAATTGTTCTATATACACAGAATATTTATACAATTACATTTTACTTCTTTCATTATACCACTACTCTATCCATCTAGGCATTTATCCTCATAGACTTCCATGGATTTTGATGAGGATTATGGAGAATCCCATAGCATTTAATAGCAATGAACAACTCAGACAACCAGGCTATTGAGTGCATGGATTCTAGCTTCTATTTCTCACAGAGGTGACAACCTTAGGAAGATTTGAAATTTTACGCTAGAACACAGGAACAGGCCAGGAAAAAATAATCTCTAAATATTAGGCAGAGTAAATGACCTACTAATTGTCGAAAAAAGGGGGTTTTTTTGACTTCTTGAGAGTTATGTGCTAAAAGGTAGCTCCAAGAAAGTATTTCTTTCACTGAAAGCCATTTTTGTTTCAAATTCCAATTTTGTTTCCATTCATATAGCAAATTATTCTAAAGAAAAATATATCTTAGATCATACTTGTTATGGTGGCTAAAAATTGATTTAATTGTCTATTTTATCTTCCAGAGAAAAATCCAAAATAATAGCAAGAATACAAACAATTCATCACCTTAATCACCAAATATCCTTCCTTTTCATATTAGATATTGATATTAAAATTTATGATTGTATATTCTCAAAACAATTATGTTGCTACTGTGAAAGACATTCCTAACATTATTTTATGATGTTCTTCAGAAGCTGAACCTACTTATCTTAATGGCTTGGATTTTTAAATAGAAATGACTATGAAAAGCCAGAACTGGAAAACTGTGTATAGGGGTTATTAAAGGGGATGAAAAAAAATAATATTAGTCTTCATTGTTACAATTCTATATTCCAATCCTATTTATTTCTCAAGAAGTGAAAAAATAACCCAAAAATAATTTTTTTCCACAAATAAATAATTTTTTTCTCATAGCTCGAACATCAGTTTAAGAATTTAAATTCCTTCCACTGTAAACAGTTCCTATTAAACTTTTTAGAAGGTAAGAAAAGGTAATTTACACATAAGAAAAATTATTGTCTTAGATGGGAGTGCTGTTTCAAAGATTGAAAACTGGAGTAGACATGATAATGGTAAACTCCAACTTTGAACTGGAGGTAGTTGTCTTGAGAAGAACCATGTTAGTGGATGTACCTTATTTAGCACCTTCTTGATGACCTTAATTGGAGAGTGAACAACATATTAATGTCTTTTAAACGTGATAGTAATTGAGGTTCATGGGCACTACTCTGTACAGAAAAAATACTTGCATAAAGTTTAGACAATCACAGACATCAGCAGAAAATAACACAAAAAGCTACAGCCAAAGAAAATGGTCCAGTATAAGCTTCTACGGATAGAGAAAATAATTTAAAACTAAATGATTGTTTTCATGGCCTAGGTGTAATACAATATAAACTCACTTATTTGCAGTCCTAAGAAACATTTTAAGCAATAATCATGTTAGTCTCACCATACCTGTGAGTGAGGTGTTATTTTCTAATACAGACCATTTTCTAGTTGATGTAGCAGGAAATCATACAGGCTAGACTTCCTACCTCACCTACAGTCTTTTAGCAGAATTATCTTTCAACAGAATAATCTAAAAAAATGAACGATGTTTACAAGTATCACTTGTGCATTAGTCACAAAGTCTTCCCACATAAATTCTCTTCTATCCCAGCTTATACAAATTATGACCCTAGTCATAGGAAAGTGAAGATTTCTACCCAAAATAACTGAGTAAAAGCTAAGCAAACTTTCATTCAAATGCTTTCATTACTCTCTTCTAGCTCAGCTTCTTCTCTGGGTTAAGTTTTTCAGCTGATCTTTCTGAAAGCACTAAGTTCAATATTACTCTCTTCATATGCAGAACTCCTCCATGTTTACTTTCTATTGCACAGGTCTAACACTTTGTCCCCAAATAAGAATGCTTAGAATTAGGTTTTATTAGGTTTACAATTAGGTTTCATTCTCTTTATGAATACAAAAAAACATAAAATTGAATAGCTCTGTGCTGTATCTGCTACCATTGTAACCAATGAAAGTTTTACTGACAACTCAAATGTTTAATGCAGAAATTTGGATAATGCATATTTTTATTGTTATACAAAATGTAACAGCCAAAACCACTCCTAATAACACTATGAGCTCAAGCCAGATGTGCAGATTAGTACTGTCAAATATTGTGTTTTGAATCTGGATCTCTGATAAATATCTATGAAGATGACCATAAATACTGTTAAGTTTTCCTTATTCTCAGATTATTTGGATTTACAGAAATATGTTGACCTGGATCTGTTCAAAAGACTTAAGATATTAGATTCAGCATCTGAATTTTAGAAAAGAATAACAATAAAGCCATGTTTACTGGACCATTTAGACAGAGATTCAGTTTCTACGATTTCGTAAAAGGATCTTATTTTCTTTATTTTTACACCACCCACAAAAAGGTAAACACATTTTTAAATATATTTGTTTATTTATCCCCTTTTTCATTGATTTTATAGTCTTAAGGCAGAAGAAACGGTTTATTGATGGAGTTTTTCCTGTAAAAACACATAAATAGAATGTGATAAATAGAAGAATCAGAGTAGCGTAGTCAGAGGAAAATGAGACTTGAACAGGTGACTTATCTAGACAAGTTATAAGGTCCTCCCTCATTCAACCTCCAGCAAAGGGTCTGACTATCCTGAGGTATGCTTGTCTCTCTGACAAAAAGCATGCAAAGCACTTTTTAGTAGATGACATTTCAAGAATGAGCAAAAAAGTCAAGTTTGCCAATTTCCTTTTTGTATTGTACTGGGTATAGTTTTCATGTAGAATGAGATCATGCATAGCACCCTTTTCAAAATATTACTTTATATTTACGAATCTTTGTTGAAATTCTCTACAGGCTCAGCTGTGCAATTCTCATCTGTTTTCCCTTGTCTTGTTCTTCATTGTGAGCCTAGTAGTATATTCAGCCTTTTGATAAAAGGAAGCTAGCAGACAACTGTTATTGAGCTTGGGTATTTTGACTCAGTTGTTTACTGAAAAAGAACATTTTGCTATGCCTCTATTTGGCAGTCATTTACTGACCAGTTTCCTAACTCCATAATTTGAGTTCATAGGAAATTGCATCCCTTTCCACATGCTGCCCCTTTTCAATGTCAAGGTTTCAGAAGGCTGGGTTGCTAAGAAACTACAGGGGTAGTACACAAAAAACTATAAATAAGAAATACCATATTTTGTTTCTAAAATAAAAAAATACTGCTTTTCTTTTTATTACTATTTGCCCTCCCATTTATGTTGTGTCTCCTTCTATACACTGTCTATGCTATACATGGTATAGCTCCATAGTTTCTTGACTTAGGACATTGCATTCCAGCAAAGAAAGCATCTACCTGATGCCTGCAAACTATTCTTATGTTCACATTAATTCATTTTGGATACGTCAGTATTCCTGCTATTAGTAAGGCTTTAATAACTGCTTCCATGCTAATCCTTGTTTTCAGTGATTTGTAACCACTTCCCATCTTGATATTCTTGGATAATTTTTCTCTACTTGATGTTACTTGAAGTTAGATATCTTTTGATAAAGTGTCTATTAGGAAAAATGCTTTGCCATTTAAATTGTTCCTAGAACATCACTTTAAACATCTCGAAACAGAAATGATTGATAGCTAATGTAGTAAGCTTAAATTCTAACAAGGAACTGACCATCACTGAGGAGAACTCTGTTTTCTATAAAGAAATCTGTATTTGTTTTCAGTTATACACCTTTGAAGTTAGGTAACTGATTTATTTCTTCTTATTGCCTGTAGAAAATGGACAATAGAAAGGGTATATTGCAAATCTTCTTACCTGAACTCTGTAACGCAATTGCTTGAAGTACAACCATGAGTGTTTGAAGACTCTGAATTATCTGATTCTTTTATCAGAGAAGTCATCAGGAAACCCTGGCACAATTTGCACACATAGCACCAGGGTGGTGTGTGTATTGATGTGCATGGCATGGAAATAGACTATGAATATAATTTCTATCCAGAATATATAGTTAATACTTTATACAGATTAAATATAATAGCACAGATTATTAATACACCCAGGCAATATGTGTGAGGGTAAAGAGGAATACTGACACCTTTATGTGGAAGATACAAGTTTAATAACAGGCTCTGCAATTGTATTCTGCTTGGGTTTGAATGGGGTGCTCCACCTCTACTCACATATTGTTTGCTTGTTTTGTCCCCATGTACAGTATTTTTAGATTGCCTGTGAAGATCCTAACCCTCAAAGACATTAGATATTCAAAAGAAGAAGCCTCATTGTTTTTATGCAAAAAATAGTGTCAAAGGGAGAAACCCAATTATATCTCATCCATCTTCTTTTACGTAATTATTTAGTCCTGAGAGCATTTAAAAAAAAATAAAATTTTGGTTCTGTCTGCAATTTAATTAATCACCAGATTTTACAGTAGACTAAATTTGAAGTATTCTTCATCCCTGCTGTCAGAACTGTTCCCAGAAAGGAAAACCAAATTCATAGCAAGAAATGTAGACAAACAGAAGGTATGAGGAAGCGTGACTTCAAGATAACAGGAGATTCCCCCAAGAAAAAAGGTTAACCGGTATTCTTCTTTTGGTTTCCTAGATATTTGTGATCCAAAAGCAAAATAAATGCTTTCTCTTTACAAATGATTAAGCTGAAAAGTTAAATTCTTTTTTTCAGTATAACATGCTGAAAACAAGGAAGTGCATTTCATGAACTTTCAGGGTTTGAAACCTGGATTTAGTCTGGAAAAGAACAAAAATAAATATTTTAACTGTGTTGTGTTTCATTTGTGTATATTAATAACAGCTACAATGTAAAGGTGAGAGACAACGACAGGAAAAAAGTAACGTCCAGTACTGTTTATCTTAGTGACTTCCATCAGAAGTGTGACAAGTCAACGAACTTGTCTGAACTGGGCAAAGCAGAGACTTGAATCCCATATGAATCTCTAAACACACATCTATTATCTATCTTTGAACTCTCTTAATTTCTTCACTCTAGGTGAACTGTTATGTAAGGACTGAGGGTATTTTTGTTTTGTTTTGTTTTGTTTTTAACAGAACTACTTATTTTCCAGGAAACCTTTTGTTTTTAACAAATCAACATTTTCTGTCTAATGTTGCATGGATACATTCCTGATTTGTTCTTTTAAAGATGTATTATCTATAATACATATAAGTGGCAAGGATATATTTTTTTCCCCAATTTTGGTAAAGACTTTATCTTAAAAATCAAATAAAACAAATGAATAAAAAATTCCTCCCAATAGCATTTTCCTTTTTCTCCAGCTGATCGTAAATGATATCATTCTTGTCAATATTATTATGACTCCTGCTTCCCAGTGGTCTCTTCTACATTTCAGTGTAAGTTGTCATCCTTCCTATTAAGTGTAAAAAGTACTGGAATCCACTTTAGAGAGAAAGCACTTTCAAATACTCTCTTGGGATTTCTGGAAGTGCAAAAATCATCACTGCTCACTTCATTTTCTACTATACCCATCCAATTCACTATCTTTATGAAGTGCACTGGCTTTAAAGCCTGTCTAAGTCTAATTCTAGCCTATTCACTCTGGATATCTTCAGCACACCCCTGGTGGGTTTTCATTTTGTGTTTCCTTTTCTGTAAATACTGTCCTAGATACCAATGACCAAATGCTGGCCATAGCTGCAGTTCTATGCACTGCCCAGCTTTACTGAAGAGTGCAGAGAGTACAGCTGTGATGGCTTAGTCCTTGCATAGGTAATAGTCTTATTTTACTCAAACAGTGAGAAATTAATTAGTGACCACCTATTCCTCACTCTTCTGGAAGGGTTTTGGTAGAAAGAATATTTGGATTTTTTAATTTTCTTCTTTTCCTGTGTGGACAATAGATTACTATTGTTTCTACAAAGTAGAAAACTGGCCCATCCTACCCCTGTTTATACATGTCTGTGAACATACATAAATACAGAAATGAAACACTATGCTTCACAGGGCTTAGAAGCCAAAACCTTAGCTAATATAAGTATTCTGCTAAGCTAAAGACATTTCATCCAGGTAGACTAGCTAGATCAAGTTCAAATTTGTATTTCTTTTGAATACATTATTTATAGTAAACTATGACCTTTAAAGGCTCAGTTTACATTTACTTCAAAACCAGACTGTTTAATATTGCTGAACACTGAGTTGTAGGTATGAATACAGCATTTAACTTCCAATGGCCTAATTTGAAAGTGCAACAATAAGGCATTTGATAATGAAAGAAACTTCAGTCTTTCAGGCACAAAAATTAAAATTGAAGCTGTTGGCCCTAAGTTCCCTACCTTTTCTCTTTACTTCTTTGCTTCTTTGTCTTTTCCCCCCACCCCTTTTTTTTTTTTTTTTAAATGATTCATTTGGTTTAAAGAAGTCTTTCAAATACTTAATTAGCTTCTGTGGAATGACATACTTATCACCAAACATCAAAAGCTACCCGCTCAAATACCCAGTTAAAATGATAACTTAAAAAGGAGTTTAAAGCAGCCTACTAATTTGTTGAAAACCTAAACACATATCAAAGCTGCAAAGAGGCTTACACTGTAAGTATGTTAATTAAACAAAATAGAAAATTATCTAATTACCAGTATTACTCATCCTAATTTTTTAATACTGTCTGTTTGGGAGTGGCAGGCATCCAGTGTGGTGTTCCTAAATCACTTCTTCCATTGGCTCCATCTCATAAACCCTTATGGGCTACCTATATGTAGCCAATATACAAATTTCCTTTAGATTTGTGATCTACATCATATTTATCCGTGCAATGTCCTCTCATCAAGACATTTACAGGGTCATCATTTCGAATTAATTTGCTGATGGAACAGCAAGCATAAAAAAGTGTAATCACATGCACTCTCAGTTAATATTGTCCTTCAGTAAGACCTATATTATCCATTAGCATCCAACTGAGCATCTCAGTCCCTAATATACTTGAACCTCCATTAGTTTGTAAAAGTACAGGGATCAATGTTCTAGAAATAACAACTCTGTACTATGTTCAAAACACCTGAGATCATGTTTTCATTTTTTATAAAAGAAGCAAAAGTGAAGGATGTTTTAGTTTTAAGCATGCCTTAGGCTGGGAAACAAAATAGTAATAAGAAATAAGACAGAACGTAAACTCAGGTTTTCCAACACTTATTGACTCTTTTTCAAAAGGCATCAGAGAAAGGAAAAAATAATCCTAAGGCAATTTTTTCTCCTAAACCATGTTTTAACATTCATGTTAAAATGTGTGCATAATTAAAAAAAAAAGTTAAAGTTTATGCCTTTTATTCATCATCATAATCAGATAGTGTGAAGAAAAAACATAACTACAGAATCACTAATTTGTTAAATTAAATGTCTGGCAACTCAAAATTATTCATGTGTGGTGTTATATATGTAAGGAGAGTGACAGGCATTACAAGACAAGGCATATTTCCCTGGAGGAAGCAAAATAGTTCCTCTACTGTTTCTGTCCATGAAGAAAATGATTTTGGTTTATTCTGGGTATTTTGATTGCATACAGTAGAGTATGGTACAGAGATCCCTCAGAGTCCCTGCTGAACTGACAACACAGTAATGAGTAGCCTTACCAACTTAGATCCAGATATAACACTCACCATATGTATAGCATCGAACTTCTGCTAATAATAATCTACTACAAAGTGGATGCATTTGGATTTGGGTTGTTTCTGCCTTCTCTGCCACCCCAACTTTTATAACAGCAGCCCTCTTGCTATTGGCAACAAGGCTGAGTGAAGATTGGATGACACTCTTACTCACTTTGTTCGCATGGCATTTTACCACAGTGCTGAGGATTTTTTTACAGCTGAGCAATTTTCGATTCTCTCATAGGAAGTATTGCTATTGGCCAGCTAGTATTTCTAGTATTTGAATACCCTCCTAAACACTACTTCTTGGCACATACAGCTTTCTATTTCAGAAACAGGTTAATTAACAGGTTTGATACCAACACGGGAGGGGAAGAAGGGGAAAAAGGTCTCCTTTGAATATAACCTTGCTCAGTGATGGCTGAGCAGATGGGATCTTCCCCTTTTTATTGTGAACTTTTAAAAACTTTTCAGTAAAGTTTCTAAAAATTTCTGTGCACATGGTACTGCCAAAATTAGTTTGATCACTTGCAACAAGGCAATTCACAGCTTTGAATAAATAATTTTATAGTAATTCCTCAAAAAAACCCCAACTTCCCCCTCCACCCCCCGGAAAAACAAATGTACCCAAAACACTCAAGCCCAAACTGAAACAACAAACAACCCTTACCCTCCCGAAAAAAGCCCTTTAAAAGTCTATTTTTATCAAATCTCTTTTAGGAGAGTTTAGAAGAGGAAACTGACCCGCTAAAGAGACATCAGAATCTGCTTTTCAGACTGTCCATTCTATAAAACATTATTCATTATTCTGCAACTGAGTTTCAGCTTAATTTATGCCTGTCATGGAAAAAGCTTCCTGATGTCAGGTCTGGCTGTGTGTAGGGCTTTGCAGGGGGATCAAGCTGTGCTACTGTTTAGGATCCCTGCCAAACAAGTGACACTTCCAAAGAACATAAGCAGAATTTTAAGAAGTTGCCTTTGTCCTTCTTAAACAGTAGGGCTAAAGGGGACCTAAGGAGAAGAAGAAGAAGAGAGAAAGAAGACTTAACCTGATAGGGGTACGTGGATGGTAAGAAGGCAAATAACAAAGCTATTCTGAGCAGGGAACAATGTTCCCTTTAAGAATAAACTATGGAAATTAATAGTTGTCCTTTGTAAATGGCTTAATTTCCTTTTGTAAAGTGTAAGGTAATTAGAATATTTTTGAATACTAGTATTTAAATATTTAGCAGCACTATTAAAACTGATTAAAAGAGCAAGACTAGATTTAAGAGTTTGCCCTGTCTACAACATGGAGGCAAGGTCCAGTGACTCATCAGGGAGAACAGCAACAAGGATGACACCATAATAAGAGACTTAAAACTGACCTGTAATTTACCTTTTGAATATTCATTGCATAATTTAAGTTTCTGAATTTGTCTCTTTCTATTAAAGATTTCCAATAAAGGTGTATTTGGATTGACAGACATTAACTAATTCCTTGGTATTTTGGGGTTTGAAGTGAATATAGCTCAAGTAAATTAGTACCTAAGAAAGGACAGCACCTTCATGCTCCAGGGCATGAGCTAATCTTCGATCAGAAAAAAAAAAATATGGAAAGGAAGTACCTACAAAGGGTTATTCCAAATTTGCTGTCTTCAGCAGTTTATAGAGAATTCCCCACCTCATGCTAGCCTCTCTGGTTTCCTATATTGAAGGCCAAAATTGATCATTAGCTTATCTATCCTCACATTTTGCATAGTGCAGAATAGCACCGTTGTGCTTCAGTCTTGCATGAAACTTAAGGAATGAAACATTTCAATTCGTAGCAGTCTAAACTGTGTGGCACTGGCAAGAAATTGAAGAGAAAAAGTCAAAAATGAAAATTTCCATTTGATAGGAATTAGAAATGCTGAAGGGGAATATTAATTCCATTCCAGAATGAAGAGATTACTCCTCTCCCCAACTTTGAAAGGAAATTACAGAAGATAATTAAAAGTTTAAGAATAACCAAGATATTTAATCTCAAAACTTTCAAAATGTGATTAAAAACTGAGTTTCTGAGTTCTGACCATTCAGCTTTGGTTCCCACAGTTTTTGGAGTGTATTTAGTATTGCTGCTGGAGCAATGTTTTTTTATGAGACAGTTTTGAAAGCTGAGACCTTGTTAGCCAGAGTTTACATCCTCTAAAAGAGGAGTTTGGAGAGCAGTCTGGAGACTAAGACCACCACTTAGAGTCTAAGGGCTTTTACAGTCCTTAGAAGGGACCTGAAAGCTGGTGTCAGATGAGTCTCTGGATCTTCAGAAGAGCTAGGCTCCTGTCTCCAAAGCACAGAGCTCAGTCTCTGTTTCTCAAGCTGCAGTTTTCATGAGTTCTAGATTGTTCTTCAACTAACATTTTAAGTCATACACAAAATTTAGAATCCCTGTCACAAAGTAGGGACCTGAGCCTGAGCTGAAGTCAGGACTTCTAATTTCATAGCTTGGAAGACTGGCCTTGTGGTAGAAAGGAGACTTTCACATTATTCAGTGGCACATCATAACATGTATTTATTTACCATCTGCACATCTTTTTAAACAGTACTTTCTGAGTTGAAGATGAGACACAGTATATTATGATTAGAAACTACCGATCTGTACGAAGACCTGTATTCCTTGCCTGTCCTGGACAGATACTGTGCTCAGTCTCCCACATCTTGCTAGGTGTGAAGTCCAAATCCTACCCAGAAGGAAACATTCAGCACATGGCTCACACCCACTCAGCTGGGATTGCTACAGTCTTTCATGCTGAGCCTCAACCACAGGGGCAGGCTGGCTACAGTTGTTCAGAGCATGGATCTTCTCCTTTCTGCAGAAAGACAAGCTCCACGTGATAAAGAAAGAAGGATCTTTCTGCAACAAAAAAGCTCTCAGAAAACAAATACACAAAACAAAACAGCAAAATAATAATTAAAAACCTCTCTGTCTTTTGGTAGGAAAAGAACTGTTAAACTATTAATGGTATCAAGATGCTGAAATGTTGTAATTATATAATATTTTCAGAGATCTGTTTATTATGTTATTATGTTTAACAGCATTACAGAATATGTAATATGCCAGGTATACATATTTCTAATGTTTGAGTTAAAAATCTGCTATAAGAAAATGTTCTATAAAAATTATGGACAGTAGAGACTGGTAAGAACAAATGAATATCCCTAAAAAAATGGAGATCCTATTTCAGGCAATTGAGAGCCCAGCTCTTAATTTTGGGGGGTTTAAGTGACAGTTTATAGTTAGAGTCCTGCAAGGTTTGTCACCTAGACTCTTTCATAATCCCTCAGAGGATGTAATTACAAGTAAAATAATCAAGACAAGTAAAACAGTTACAGTTATAGTCTATGGAAAAATGCAACTCCCAAAAATAGTATGTAAGAGTTATTTCTGTTATCATGTATTTTATCAGTTTGTATTTTTGGGTAAGTCTTTTAACAGACCTCAGGTTATGAAACACTACTGATTATGAAACACCTTTTATGTGAGGGTCTTCTAGATAAGTCAAGACCAGGGCTAAAATTTTAAATGGATCATCTTTTCATGTATAATTTATAATCAAGTAGATTGTAAATGGAGAAAGTAATTCACTAGCTTATTCAATATAAATTGAGAAGGAATTAAAGGTTTTGTAAGTAGACAATGTGAGAAATTTTCAGAGTCCTATAAAACAAAGAAAATAGATTTCAAAGAGCTGTATTAAAAAGGAGAATTTAATCTGTATTTATATATTAATGTCAGATTATTAAAGGCCTCTCTAGATCTTTCTGTTTAATTTGTTTCCTTCCTGAGCACTCTTTCTAGTGTGTGTCAGAAAAGCTTCCACTACCTTAAAGCACAACAATAATTCCCTTTCAAATAATTGAGGAATATGAACAACCAAAATATATAATTCTTACAAAGTGGCAAACTTTGGTAAACTTCCTGTCACCATGCCTTGATGATGATTTGAGGCTACAGAAGCAGTTCTGTACAAAAGCTCTTTTGAGAGCTCTGTAGTGAATTCTTTGTTCCTTGTCTTCTTTACTTTCTTTTCAAAAGAAATAGATGGAAAAAGATGAAAGTATTCGAAAGGACATCCATTGAAATTAAGAGGTGAGAACAGAATGTTGCTGCTTGCTTCACTAAGAACAATTTACAATTTTCTCTTTTCATAGCATCACTAGACATGTAGGACAACCTTTTTGGGTGCTCTGGATGGAATTTTGCTGCATGGATTTAATTAGTTGTTATCATCCCTTCATTGGTTCAATACTTTCACGGATGATATCAGGACATCTTAAGTTCATGAATTTTAATAGTTCTAATAAATATGCAATGAAGTGACAGCAGTCTATTCTACTGTGGATCAAAGACTCAGACTATCCTTCAAGTTCAGGTTTAATTCTGAAGTTGTTTCTCTTTCTGAGATGTTCCTCTCTTCATAAAAGAAACACAACAGAGGTATTTTTTACTTAGATACCACTTCTTATTTTGAACACATCCCTGAATGTTTAGTTTTCATTTTAAAATCATTAGTCTCAGGCAATTCTTAAAGTTACCTCTTTTTTTTTTTTTTTAAACAAAGAAACTTTTACTAGCGCAGACCCCAAAGAAAGCATGAAGCATAATTTTTGTTAGTGTTGTCCAACCACATTGTGAACACTTCTCTCTGGACTCCTGCTGATCAGGAGAAATGAAAAGAAAATGGGCAAAGTTTTCCCAGAAGTTGTTTCTTGTTTTGACAAGGGTGTGTGTATTCACATTGTCTACTTACAAAACCTTTAATTCATTCTCAATTAATACTGAATAAGCTAGAGATTCCAGATCCTCCTGGAAACTATGCTAGGGCACATGGAAAATAAGGAGGTGATTGGTGACAGCCAACATGGCTTCACTAAGGGCAAATCGTGCCTGAAAAATTTGGTGGCCTTCTACAATGGGGTTACAGCGTTGGTGGGATAGGTGAAGAGCAATTGATGCCATCTACCTGGACTTGTGCAAAGCATTTTGACACTGTCCTGCATGACATCCTTGTCTCTAAATTGGAGAGACATGGATTTGAGGGATGGACCACTCAGTGGATAAGGAATTGGCTCAATGGTCACACTCAAAGAGAGTTGTGGTCAACACCTCAATCTCCAAGTGGAGAGCAGTGACGAGTGGTGTCCCTCAGGGGTCTGTAGTGGGACCAGCGCTGTTTAACATCTTTGTCAGCAACATGGACAGTGGGACTGAGTGCACCCTCAGCAAGTTTGTGGATGACACCAAGCTGTGTGGTGTGGTCGACATGCTGGAGGGAAGGGATGCCATCCAGAGGGACCTTGACAGGCTTGAGAGGTGGGCCTGTGTGAACCTCATGAAGTTCAACAAGGCCAAGTGCAAGGTCCTGCGCATGGGTCGGGGCAATCCCAAGCACAAATACAGGCTGGGTGATGAGTGGGTTGAAAGCAGCCCTGAGGAGAAGGACTTGGGGGTGTTGGTTGACAAGAAGCTCAACATGACCCAGCAATGTGTGTTTGCAGCCCAGAAAGCCAACCATATCCTGGGTTGCATCAAAGGAAGCAGGACCAGCAGGTCGAGGGAGGTGATTCTGCCCTTCTACTCCACTCTCATGAGACCCCACCTGGAGCACTGCGTTCAGCTCTGGGGCCCCCAACATAAGAAGGACATGGATCTGTGGGAGCGAGTCCAGAGGAGGGCCATGAAGATGATCAGGGAGCTGGAGCACGTCCCCTATGAGGACAGGTGGAGACAGTTGGAGTTGTTCAGCCTGGAGAAGAGAAGGCTCTGGGGACACCTTCTAGCAGCTTTCCAGTACCTAAAGGGGGCCTACAAGAAAGCCGGAGAGGGACTTTTTACAAGGGCATGTAGTGATAGGACAGGGGGTAATGGCTTTAAACTGAAAGAGGGTAGATTTAGATGAGGTGTAAGGAAGAAGTTCTTCACTGTGAGGGTAGTGAGGCACTGGAACAGGTTGCCCAGAGAGGTTGTGGATGTCCCATCCCTGGAAGTGTTCAAGGCCAGGCTGGATGGGGCTTTGAGCAACCTGGTCTGGTGGAAGGTGTCCCTGCCCATGGCAGGGGGGTTGGAACTAGATGATCTTGAAGGTCCCTTCCAACCGAAACCATTCTATGATTCTATGACATATTTATTTGTTTTAAGATTTAAAAAAAAAAAAAAAAAGGATTTTGGAGCAGAGTTTGAGAAATCAGCATTTTGGCAGGAAAGAAAAAACACCTTGCCATTAGAAAATTTTCAACACTTCAATTAAGGTGACACATCAAGATGATCCCACAGGTGGATCATACCTTTTTAGAAGAAAGAAAAAAACCACAACTAATTAAACAAGAACAGCAAAAAGCTCCCCAAATCAATGATCTCTAATTATGCAATTCCTTTCTATCCCCAGTGCTTGCCTTCCATTTGACCCTGTATGTATAACATGGCAGCCAGAACTGCTGTGAAATATTGTACTTCTTAAAAAGATCATGCTGACAGCTTAGAGACTAAATTGTAGATAATCCTTACAGAAAATAAGTATTCAAAGTAGTACATGTTTTCTCTTGTTCTATTAAAGTGGAGCCAGCTTTTCAAAAGGAAAAACAGATATAAAATAACTCTCCTTGACTGTTAGCCTCTCTTCAGATACTCATACCAAGGCCCACAGCTGGATGGACAAATTTTTCTGTGTGTTTTTTCGGTTTTGGTTGAAGGACTAAAGTAAAAAGGATAAAAAATCCCATGGAATAAATATGGAAATAGTTGAATGTATATATAAATATGAAACGAATAGAAAAACTGGAAAAAAAAATGCAATGAATGAAATATCTAGATTACTACAACACTTGACACCTTGGACAATAAAAATAGCTTTGTAATCAAATCATCTTTGAAGAATGCAGCTTTTAATATTAAAAATCACATTGAAAGAAAGTTTGGGCAACTAAGCAGTTTGTTGATGAACTCAAAACTAGAAATGAGTTCTTGACTCTTCCAGTCCCATTGCAAACTAAAAATAAGTTAGAGACAAGATAGGAATCTTTTTATTTTATTTATTTTGAGTTGTAGGTTCCAAAACCCCATATAAATTTAAAAAAATACAGTTAGTTTCTTTTTACAATTGCTAACACTGTAAATTAATTAGTCACCTACTTTCTTGTCATGAAAAATTTTGTTACTTAAGATATTCATCAATATGTGGACTTTCTTGCTTTTGAAGAATACACTGTCAGTATGTTTCCCATAAAACCTCAAGTTTGATGAGACTTTGAAAAATAACAAACTGTGTGTTTTAGCTTTGGATTTTTTTATTACTCTGATAAAAGTGATAGGCTCTTCTTAGAAGCAAAAGCCTGTTATTGTACTTTAAAAAAACAAATCCACAGACAGTTACAAGACTTCAAACATGTTACTTCAGATTGTCTTTCTTAATGTTCAGAAACATATGTAACAAAATTATGGATTTGCTTTTTCATAAGATGTAATGCATGCATTTTTGCAAACTGAGGTGAACTTCGAAATTTACATTTAATAAAGAAAAAAACCTACACAGTCTAAGTCTGATATTGGACTTCATCTAGCAGAAGAGGGCCAGAAGAAACCACATATAGTATACCTGTATCATCTTCACTTTGTTGCACTTTGTATTTCATAAACAGTGGAAAGCATAGAAAATCACACATAAATCCTATGAGCTTTGCACATTATTTTTCTTGTTTCTTGTTGTTTTCTCTTTGCAAAAAGTAAAAGGATTAACATAGAATTAGAGCAAAAAGAGGAATAAAACAAAAATAGAGAATTAAAATAAGACATAATTAAAATTGCAAATAGAAAAGACACTGTTGAGAGACATGTTAGAACAGGCAGAAGTGACAGGTTTCACAGCCATAAGGTTCTCTTTCAAATGTGGTAAAACCACAAATCTTTCACTGCTGATACAGACCCACAGAAAATAACAGGTTTTACTCAATTTAACAAATAAAGCATGTTTTCTAGTTTAATTTTAGGAGTAATCATACCTAATTGTCACTTAGACACTTTAATAAGGAATACTTCAAGGAATCTGTAAACAACTGAAGATCAAATACATCTTTATTTTATTATTCTTACAAACTGTGCTGGAAGGGCAAAGTCATTTTTATGCATGGCTAGAATCCAATCATTCTAATTTAGATGAACCTCCATTTTAAATGCTTGACCTTAGAAAAGAAAAATAGTGGTATTTGCTCAGCTAAAAATACTTCCCTTAATTCTCTCTCAAGGGAATGGAGAGAGAATCAGTTTGTATAATTTATGTTCTTTCCTCTCTATATTTTCCAAAAGGAAATTTATCCGTAGTATCCTTTAGTAGCTTTCTTCTTCTTTCATTTAAAATATCAAAAAACAATTGTATATTCCTGATGCTTCCTTTACTTGAGATCAGTAAATTTACCCTTTCCCAAGAATGGGAGCCTAATGCAACAGAACCGAGGACATCAAACCTAACCTTTTCCTATAGCCCCAGCACATACATCTGGGTCATAATCACCAAGAAAAATGAACCTGCAGTCTTGACATATGCCCTAAGTACAAATACCTGTCATCCCTTCTATTGAAACTGAGTCACGAAGCTGCACGTTTTCTTTCTGAGATACCAAAGAAAACTTACTTTAGTGAGCTTAGCTTAACCTGTTCAGTGGGAGGCAACCACAACCCTGCAGGGCAGGGCGTATTTCTGTCTGTTTTGTTGCAGACATTTTTCCTGTTCTTTGTCACTGAAAGACACTTTTCCCATATCTGACTCCCATCAGAATATTTCCTGTCAAACCATTCATACAACTTCTAGGGTAAATTTTGCTGCCTATTTGGAGCACCTTCAAAGGTCTTAAAACACTCCTTTTCTTTTTTTTTTTCCCTTTCATTTTCATCTATAACTTTTTCACTTTGCTTTCTTTGTGTGCATTAATTTCTTACAAGGGCTTGAAAATTCTATTTTCAAAGATTTATTTTCAATGATATTATTGTCTTCCTCACTGACCATTACTTTGGATACAATCTTCATAACCATATTTCATTATAATTAGCCTTTACACAATTGTATTTCCTTTCAACTGTGTCTTAAACTCAGAATGTCCTGTTTGTTTCAGTACATTCCTGTCTTGCAAAAATCCAATAAGTTCAATTAAAATAGAATCAATCCCTACACATCTAACTTTTTTATCTCTGTCAAAGTGAATTTTACTGCCAGAATGATATAGCTGGTTTTCTGTTCTCAGCATAGAACAACTGTGGCAGCAATATGCCCTTGGATTCAAAATAAAACAAGATTACACAGCTTGCATTGCCACCATATCTGATGATATCAGTTGCCTTTTAGGATATACTTAAGGCAACACTGGAGACCTTCCTATACTCTGTCTTTTTTTGTCACTTTTTCCTCTATCTTTTATACTTCTCAGCTAACTCAGCCCAGGTGGAGCATGTGCCCAATGTATGCAAATACCAAGAAATTCCTAGATATAATAGACTTTTCTAAAGGAGATTTATTTTTTCTTTCTGTTTTAGAAGTTCTCCAGCATACTTTTTTGTTTTGTTTTGTTGCATTATGCTTTTTTTTTAATTATTTGTGAAGAAGGAAGGAAAGAAGTAGTAGTTTCTTTTTGGGATTTTGTGGGTTGGGGAAAAAAAAAAGAAAAAAGAAAAAAAAAAATGTTCTTGATATTATAACCAGATCAGAATATCCACTTTATATTATAGTAAAATAAAACCTTTCTGAAGAAAAGATGTTTTGACCCACAAAGTTATCAGAGTACATTGTTGAAGGATTTAATAAACAGTAAGAGAACATAAAGTTACTGTTAAAACGTTGGCTTAACAGTTCGTCATTGAGCACAACTCATGAAAAAAACAGTATTACACTAAGTTAGTAATGGTATAAGAGTAAGTTAATATCTAGTAAAAAAGAAATTTACTAATGCCATGCTCTCCCTTACTCTTCTGGAAGTTAGTCCTTTTGCTCTTCCTCCTTTGGTCCTCCCTATGAAATTTAACAGATAAAGTAGAAAAGTTTATTTAATAAAGTTCGAGGCCCTATGCTGTGTTATCTTACTAGTATATTTCTACCTGTATTTTTTGCCTTTATACTCAGTCGTCTTGAATACGTTATTTTCCACCATGGATGACTCCTCTGAAGCATCTGATTCTGTCTAGTGGGAGAGTAAGGGTTCTGGGGTTGGCAGCAAGCAATCTAACCCTTCATGGCAAATATTGCATTCTTACAGTCACAAGATATCCTCATTAAAATGAAAAGAAATTCCTTTTTCTCACTTCCTGCCCAAAAAATCCCTGAAAATTTTCACCACAGGAGAAAGATTGGGACATACGTGTGAATAGAAGTGAAGGCGGACATGCTACCTGAGAAGGAAATCCTTATCCAGAGTGGAAGGAAATAGGCTGCAGCCCCACAGCTCGGAGGCAGGCATCTCAACATCCCTTGGAATCTCAAGGCATCTCTTTTTTCCTGCTGATTCTGGAGTGGGACATGAGTAGCTGAAAAACTGTGCTACTGATTTACTGTGGGGTTTTTTTCTGGTACTACACTTTTTCTTTTTTTTTTTTTTTTTACTTTTGCCTTTCCTCCTGCATTGTCTTCAATTTGGGATTATGGTGCCACATTTCATAGATTCTAGTAGTTATTGCAAAGTGGAACTGCACTGGTCACAAATTGCTTGATTTAATTCAGGGAAGAATTAGAAAAGTTAATTCCATGTTACTCAGTTTTAACAGCAGGAGTAAGATTAGTTCTGAGATTATGTTTTAATAATATCATACAATTAAAGTACTTTGTTTTTCCAATGACACCGAAGATTCCCAACTGTAGTGGAGAGCTCCACTACATTCCTTCCTGTACAAACAAGAATATTTCACATAATTTTGAAAGTGGTATTTTGAAAAATACCTTTGTCATTGATCAGAGCTACTGCAGTTGATTTCAATTAAAGAGGCAGAAAGAGGTCAACAAGGAAAAAATTTGAATATCTTATTTAACCTGCATTTTTAAGTACATTATTTTAGCGATCATCTATAGTCTTCCTTGAGAGCAACTGACAAAAACCAGCCATGAATTTACTTTCCAGTGCTCTAAGGAAATACATATTCCTATTAAATGTAGGTTATTTAAAAGGAGAGGTAAAGTGATAGGTATTTTATAAGAAAAACTGTGAGATATTATTTCTCTGGGAATTTTCAGTCCTCTTCCATTTAGTGAGGAGAGTTTAGAATGTAATATCTACATTTATAAACTATAATAGGAATTAGTTAGGTGATGCTAATCTGTATCCGATAAAATCCCTGCTAAACTCAGCCATTCTCTCTTTCAGTTTTTTTTTAATTTTTCCTTTCCTTGTTTCCCTCCTTTCCTTTATTGTTACCAGAACATTGTCCTGCAGTGAAAAAGAAACTTTATTATGATTCAGAAAGAATCAGTTAGATACTGAAATTCAAACAATATTCTAGCTTTTAGACTCACTCTCTAGAAGAGAGTAAAAATCTAAGATACACTTTATCACACTAGATTTTCTTACTTGTTTATATTAATCTAGACAGGTCACAGATTGTATGGACTCTTTCTTGAGGTTCCTAAGTTGTCTTTTGACTGTAAAATGAGGAATTCAAATCTTAGAGGCAGAGGACTGACTTTTAGATGTTAAAGAGCCAAGAATGATAGCAGCAAGGCTGTTTGATGAGTTAAGGCCTTTTTTTTTTCTTTTTTTTTTTTTCTTATGACTGTTCACTTTAAGAAATACTTCTTTCATTTCCATATAAGTAAGTATCAATGCCCACAGATAGCATGGTATTTGAGTATCTCCCAAACATGAATTTATGAGATTCCTGTGCGTTACTTTCATTTTACGTCTGTAGAAACTGAGAAACCTACAACAGGATTAAGTCCTGTAAAAGTCTAGGTTAGAATGTTGATATTCTGAATGTTAGACCTTTAACTTATACAGCATATCAGCATCTCTCATGGCATTCTATTTAATTCTTTTTAATAAATGAATAAGTTTAGAATATGGTGTGGACTACTCCATCTTCTCAGAAAGACAGGGTTACTGTTGTTCAAAAGGAGAATTTATAGGAACCTCAAGGTCAAACTTCAAGTGTTATTAAGAACAAAGTTTTGCCAAGTTTCCTTAGCTCTACAGTTGAATTCCCAGTTGTTCTAGCCTTGTAGAAAAAGGAAAAAGGGCAAGAAGAGGTTACTTCCGTTACTATACACTATTTTTATGTATTTCACATCAAAGCATCATTCTGTATATTACAGAATGATTCCTTTACTGATTCTACTTTGACTTGGTATTTTGCATTGATGTTAGAACTGTATGACCCTTTTGAACAAGATATTCTATTTTAGCCTTACATTTGAATTGGAATATTTTCTTTCTTCCTTTTTTTTTTTTAAACCCAGATTTCATACAATCAAATTTTAAGTTGAGGAATGTAAAATTATATCTATACAGGCCAATAGGGAAAATCCAAAAACAATGCTACAGACCCCAAAATAAATCATGTTTGAATACAAAACCAGTGAAACTGGCTGTCCTACAGTCATAGAAAATATATTTTTTATATAGAAGTGGCATTATTAAATGACAACACTTATATCTTGTTTACATCAAGTTTACATTCCTTTTAAAACAATATGCTTCCAGAATTACTTCATATCTGCTGGGAAATTATTTTAAAAGTAATAATTAAAGTAAAAAGTAAATTAATGAAAAGCAATTATTTTAAATGATAAAAAATGTATTCAACAGATTATATCTTTAGCTAGTGCAAATTATCACATAACTTCATTTGATGTTAGTATCTAGCTGCTGACAGTGTGGCTCTGTATATTTACATTTTGTAAGAATGTTGTTATTTGCTTTCCAATAACGTATTGTCATTCTGGGAATCTCTTTCATCATCACAAATATTCACTGAGTTCATATATTTTCAATAGAAGCTCTCATCTTCTAAAATGAAAGATGCATACAAAAGTTTTCAGATCAGACAGTAAGCAAAAAATAATTGCATTACTGGCTGATCAGCACCTCAGGTCAAGTGTTACACATATTCACAGGAAATTTCTTTAAATAAATAACTTATTTAGATATTTTTCATAAGTTGATGCTCACATGAGGAAGCAAATCTCCCAAACAGAAGTGTTAGTGGCTGTCTGGGTGGTGACATGAGTCTGTGTTACAAAGGTCCTTACAGCTGCATCATTAGCTGGACGGGATGAAACTCCCTGAGCTGCTGTTCTGCTGAATTCTTAGTCACCTGACCCATGCTCCTACGTGACCACCCCAGCACATGCATGATCCATTAATATCGATTGTCTTTAACTACGTAAAAAACACCTCCTAACTATGTACAAAAAGACTGTCCTAGGTGACCAGTTCTGCATCTGCTTGCACATTTTCTGTTGACTATTTATAGGCATCTTACTGATGTACTGTTTGGTCAGTTCTGCACTGCCTGGGACAATCACTGGGATAAACAGATTCTCCAACCAGCTTATTAATCAACACATTTAAGCATACAAATGGTGGCAATGAATTGGTACAGCAAGGGCTGCCTGTGGGAAATGTCCTGGACCGTCTTAAATGTCCAACTGGAGAACTCCTGCAACAGTTAGTCAAATGCTTTGTGGTGAAGCTGGCTGTAAGTTCACTCTGTCACCTCTCAAGTTAATCTATCATCTCAAATGAGTCCATTGTTTCATCTATGCAGAAATCTTTTGGGGAATTCCTGGACCGTTGTCGTGGTTTAACCCCAGTCAGCAACTAAGCACCATGCAGCCATTTCCCCCTTCCCCCTCCCAGTGGGGTGAGGAGGAGGAAAGGAAAAAAAAAACAAAACTCGTGGGTTGAGATAAGAACAGTTTAATAACTAAAGTAAAATATAATACTAACAATAGTAATAATGAAATAGAATAATAATAATAGTAATGAAAAGGAATATAACAAAAAAGGAAGGGGGGGGGGACAAAAAAACCGTGATGCACAATGCAATTGCTCACCACCCACTGACCGATGCCCAGTTAGTTCCCGAGCCGCGATCCGCGCCTCCCGGCCAACTCCCCCCTGTTTATATACTGGGCATGACGTTCCATGGTATGGAATACCCCTTTGGCTAGTTCAGGTCAGCTGCCCCGGCTCTGCTCCCTCCCAGCTTCTTGCACACCTGCTTGCTGGCAGAGCATGGGAAACTGAAAAGTCCTTGGCTTAAGATAAGCGCTACTTCGCAACAACTAAAACATCAGAGTGTTATCGACATTATTCTCACACTGAATCCAAAACCCATCACTGTACCAGCTACTAAGAAGAGAGTTAACTCTGTCCCAGCCGAAACCAGGACAACTATGAAGAGAATTAATGACTAGGTGTGCTGGGTACCCACATGCACTGCACTGGTACCCAGCTACATCACAACTGTAACTACAGAGCAAACCTTCATCCTAAATTATAAATTATAACTTAAATTTCATATCTCTTGCCACATCAGTAGTATGCTCATAGTGTTCAGCCAGCATCATGCAGAACTGTTACATGAACTGGAATTAGTAGATACAGTCAGAGCAGGGAGTTCAAAATACTAGTCAGCGGATAAAGGGTTGTATCCTGCTTTTTAGAAAGGCAGATTTGAAAATTATAGAATTCATATGTTATACAATCTTCCTCAAAGCCTTCTTTTCGTGGAACATAATTCTTTCCCACTGAGTGAAATTTTAACCAGGCAGGCTTAAAAGATGCAATCTAGAGTATTATATTACTTCCTTTCGTTTTTCTTCCTCTATATATTAATATTCAAAGCAAGTTACTGCTTCTCATGCAATGCAGAGGGGTAATCTTAAAGCTTAGTAGTTGTGTTCACACTCCTCTCTGACTGAGAAAGAAAATCTAGGAACAGCATAGCAGAACTGAGAGCGCTGCAGATGGATGTAATGAGAGAGGAATCTTGTTATATGTGTATAGACCAAACAATTGTAAATGTGTCTGAGTACATGACTGTTACTGCTTGTGCTCTGGCCTCACTCTGGCTATTTGTGAAGAGGATTACCAGATCACAGCAGCATCTGTGGCTGGAAGGAGTCAGTAATGGTCAAAGAATAACTGATCAGCCAACCATCAAATTTCTACTTGTAGATATTGGGTCCTTGAAATTTAAAGAGGATCTTTCTGATGAACATTCATATTAAAAATATAAGTTTGTCTTTGGAACCAAGAAGTATTTAACCTTGATTATGCAATGAAGTTGGGATTTTCTAAGTGTAATTCACATTTGTACAGCAACACACTACAGCACCTGATATAATAGTATCATTATCTTCTTCTCCCTCCTTTTTCCAACCAATGAAATCAGCAAGCTACTGTAAGCATGACCAGCTGACAGAATTAGGGAGGCTGAAGTGTGGCCTTTTTGGCTCTTAACAAGATGCAGAAAGACAATGAATAATTCTGCTATTGCTGGTTCCTACCTTCCACATGCACATCCATCCGTGCAGTTTGTCATCAAGGCTGAAACCTTCTGTATCCTACCTCCATCATGGTTTTCTTAAAATCATTCTTATTTTATTCCCCCTGCTCCCTCACCCTCAACATACTTGCTAAGCATTGATATTCCTTTTTGATTGAGATGTTGAAATCAATATTTTGGAAGCGAAATCTGAATTTCATATGTATGAAAACATGAGGTAGGTTTAAATGAAGTAGATGTACATATCCCTATACTTTTCTGAAAAAGAAAGTGTAGAGAAAGCAATTTTCACTGTTGACAGAACTTACGGAGATTAACACTTTTCAAAACAGTGTACTGGGTCTTGCTGGGATGGAGTTAATTTTCTTCACAGAAGCTCATATGGTACTATGCTTTAGATTTCTGACTAAAACTGTATTGATAACACACCAATGTTTTATCTGTTGCTGAGCAGTGCTTGCACAGCATCAAGACCTTTTCTGTTTCTCACTCTGCCCCCCAGCGAGTAGGCTGGGGATGGGCAAGAATTTGGGAAGGGATACAGCCAGGACAGCTGACCCAAATTGACCGAATTGACCATGGCATATATTCCATGGCATATAACATCATGCTCAGCAATAAAATTGCTGAAGTAGTCTTTCGAAGGTAACTATTATTTGGAGACTGGCTGGCCACTACTTGGTTTATTGCTCTTTTTTTTCCCTTCACTTATTCAACTGTCTTTACCTTGACCCATGAGTTTTTCTTGGTTTTGCTCTTTCAATTATCTCCCCCATCCTTCTTGCTCGTGGGTGTTTAGTTGCTGGCTGGGGTCAATCAACCACAAGCAGTTTTTAAAATATGCAAAACATTTACCTAATTGTTATTTTTCCTTTTATTTTAATTTAATCAGTTTCTGCAGCAGAAAAAAAACTATTTCAATGAATCAAAAATAAGATGCGATTTTACTGAAGACATACATGAAATCTGTTGCTAGAACTAGCATTTTCTTGAATAATTTCATTTGAAAAATTAAACAGCTTAACAAAACCAACATTACAATAATGTTCTGGAAGATAAATATTTTTAAAGATTTATACTTGATCATCACAAACCCAACACATTCATGTCATCAGGTTGTGTGAGAGATTAACTACGGTATAGCAAGGCTGAAATAGACAACAGTTATTTCTGTTCCCCACCTAAAGATGAAGGGCACGCAACTAATTTTTTTTTCAAAAATTTTCTATAATTCCAATGCTGAAATAGCAAAGTATTACATACACCATATTTACTAACTTTCATGTTATCTGGAATAAGCAAATTAGTTTTTCCAAGTATCTTAAAGAAATTCATGACCAAAAGTGAATGCAGCCTCCAAGAATTCATATCTATGTGGAAACATTATTATCACACAGAGAGTGAAGGGAAAAGATTCATGCATTGTCTCAAAAGAAACATTGGGAACAGCAATAAATACAAACAGAAGATCATCACTTCAGAGAGTACAGTTCTTCATAAATGAGTGCTCAGGAACAGAGCTGAGATAATGTAGGAAAAAATTATTTAAAAGATTATGTGAATAAATAACATTGGTTAACTTTGAGGTTTGCTTTTGAAATTTTGTCTATTTATCCATAATTAAAATAAAGAACAAATTCAAATAGAATCATGTGTAAGATAAATATTCATGAAAAGAAATTTATTTCATAAATTATTTTGGAAACATAATTTATTTCAGAAATTACTTTGGAAGCTTTTTCAAAATATGCTTAATTATTTTTTTCAGAAGAGGTAAGTCAAACTATTTCATATCTTTGTACATAATCTCCTACCCAGCAAGTACTTTTCTAACAAGGAACACTAAGAGGACTCTGATTATTTTAAGCTATCTTTCAAACTCTTGTGTAATCTTTGACACAACGTCCAGCTCATGCCATGTTAGCCTTTCTTAACTGCTGTATTGACCAGTTCTGGTCAATCTCTTTCACAATTTTTACAGCTATAACCACAATACTATCAAAATGTATGAGAGTTAATTTAAATAAGCAGTATCAAGACAACTTAAAGAATTTTAGGTATTTAAATGAGGGAGTTAAATGCAGTGTAACTGCCACTAGCAGTTACTTGCAGAGGCCATCAGCTCAGTGCTGGTACATTCCGCAGTGGAGAGGAGGATGGCAGTGTACGGGATGGTTTCCTGAACAGGGGAAACCTCCTCCAGGGTCACAGAGAGAGCTGCCAGGAGCCAGCAGCTGTCTGGAGAGAGGCTGACGAGGCTTGGGCAGGGCCAGGAGCAGCCGTGGCCAACCCCCACGCCTGTCAAAGGCAGCCCCTAGGGAGCGCTAGCAAGCAGGCCAGGGCACGGCGGCCAGGGCACGGCATGGCAGTTTGCGCGGCAGGGCACGCAGGGAGGGCAGCCTTCAGAAAGTAGGCTGATTTCTTCTGGGAGCCAAAAGGAGGCAGCCTCCTGCTGAAACAAAATGGTGTCCACGTGCCGCAACTGCATAACTGTGCCTGAAACCCAGGCAGAAGCAATAAAACCTCCCTAGGTGGACGTCTACGTCCAGACTGACCTCCAAAGAACTGAAAGAGCTGCCCATACCCAAAGTTGTATGGAACTCCAGAACCTGGAATTCCCCCTAGAGTCTAGAGGCAGAGGTGGATGTCATGGGTGCCAGTGTGCCCAGCTGGAGGAACTCTTCAAGCAAGTAGCCATGTGGGAAACATAACCCCCATTTTTAAAAAGAGAAAAAAGGAAGACCTGAGGGACTACGTTCTGGTCAGTCTCACCTCTGATCATGGAGCAGATCCTCCTGGAAACTATGCTAAGACACATGGAAAACAGAGACCTGATTGGTGACAGCCACCATGGCTTCACTAAAGGCAAATCATGCCTGACAAATTAGGTGGCCTTCTACGACGGGGTTACAGCGTTGGTGGATAAGGGAAGAGCAACTGACGCCATCTACCGGGACTTGTGCAAAGCATTTGACACTGTCCTGCACGACATCCTTGTCTCTAAATTGGAGAGACATGGATTTGACGGATGGACCACTCGGTGGATAAGGAATTGGCTGGATGGTTGCACTCAAAGAGTTGCAGTCAACAGCTCGATGTCCCAGTGGAGAGCAGCGACGAGTGGTGTCCCTCAGGGGTCCATATTGGGACCAGTATTATTTAACATCTTTGTCAGGGACACAGACAGTGGGATTGAGTGCACCTTTAGCAAGTCTGCAAACGACACCAAGCTGAGTGGTGTGGTTGATGGGGAGGGACTCTTTATCAGGCAGTGTAGTGATAGGACAAGGGGTAATGGTTTTAAATTGAAAGAGGGTAGATTTAGATGAGATATTAGGAAGAAATTCTTTACTGTGAGAGAGGATGGTGAGACACTGGAACAGGTTGCCCAGAGAAGCTGTGGATGCCCCATCCCTGGAAGTGTTCAAGGGCAGGTTGGATGGGGCTTTGAGCAACCTGATGTAGTGGAAGGTATCCCTGCCCATGGCAGGGGGGTTGGAACTAGATGATCTTGAAGGTCCCCTCCAACCCAAACCATTCTATGATTCTATAATTCTGTGATTCTAAGTCAGAATAACTAACAGTCTATATACAGATTAAATAACTGTCTAGGTAGGTGCTCTGTAGAAAAGGAACCTAAATATTGAATAGACTATTTTAGAATAGACTATTTCAGTTGGAAGGGACCTATAATGGTCCTCTAGTCGAACTGCCTGACCACTTCAGGGCTGACCAAGTTAAAGCATGTTATTAAGGGCATTGTCCAAATGCCTCTTAAATACTGACAGGCTCGGGGCATCACCCACCTCTCTAGGAAGTCTGTTCCAGTCTTTGACCACCCTCTTGGTAAAGAAATGCTTCCTAATGTCCAGTCTGAATGTCCCCGGCGCATCTTTGAACAATTCCCATGCGTCCTATTACTGGATCCCAGGGAGAAGATATCAGCACCTCCCTCTCCACTTCTCCTCCTCAGGAAGCTGTAGAGAGCAATCAGGTCGCCCCTCAGCCTCCTTTTCTCCAAACCAGACAAACCCAAAGTCCTTAGCCGGTCCTCAGACTAAATAACTCCAGTTCCCAAAACTGAACACAGTATTTGAGGTGTGGTCTCACCAGTGCCGAATATAGATCATTCAGCCCTCACGATCAGAGGGCTGGAACACCTCTTCTGTGAACAAAGGCTGAGAGAGTTGGGGTTGTTCAGCCTGGAGAAGAGAAGGCTCCGGGGAGACCTTATTGCGGCCTTTCAATACTTAAAGGGGGCTTGTAAGACAGACCGAGAAAGGCTCCTTATCATGTCCTGTAGTGACAGGATAAGGGGCAACAGTTTTAAACTGAAAAAGCATAGATTTAGATTGGATATAAGAAAGAAATTTTTCACACTGAGTGTGGTGAGACACTGGAACAGGTTGCCCAGAGAAGTTGTGGATGCTTTATCCCTGGGAGTGTTCAAGGTCAGGTTGAACAGGGCTTTGAGCAACCTGATCTAGTGAAAGATGTCCCTGTGCTTCGCAGTGGGGATGGACTGGATGATCTTTGAAGGTCCCATCCAAGCCAAATCATTCTACGATTGTATGATTCTTTAGGCTCCCCAGGTGTCCTATGCAGGTTGCCTTTTGTCTTTCTGTGCATTCGTATAGCAGAGATAGTACTGTTTTACAGAAATGTTGTGAAGATAAGCACAATGAAACATCAAGGCATCATGAAGACTGCTTCTGCATAGCCAAGAGAAACAAGATGAAAATAAAGATTTACAGCACCAAGCCTTATTTTTGACAGAAGTATGACTTCTTTTTGTACAATCCTTTCTTAGAAAGTAGGAGAAAGAGAAAAAATATTGCCTAACCAAATGAAAAGCTCATATATTTTTTTTCCTATCATTAGCAGTAGCTTCTAGTTTAAGGTAGCCAATCTAACCATATTAAGGATAGTAAAGAGATGGCAGAATAAATTCATTTTCATACCATAGGGTAAAAGATTTCAACATATGTACTATTTTGGCAACACTGACAGCATTTTTTGCTCCAGTAAGAAAGAAAGTTTGACCTTGTAGCAATTATTTCCTTCGTTGTCAGAGCTTGAAACTGTGCACAAGGTATGTCTTTAGTAATTGTTTTTGATCACAGCTAAAATACCAGCCAAGCATTGTTTTGTTAGTGCAGAATGCAGCAGGAGAATTGAAGGACAGAAAAGGATGAATTAGGCGTTCTGTACGTATTCCAGTTATAATTCATTCTAATATAGATTGCAGCTATAATTTGGAAAACTATATATTGTTCTCAATTATTTGAAAGTTATTTGAAATATTATGGCTGTTTAGTGGGGAACAGACAAAAAAGCCCCCAGACTATGAGCGAACTGGTAACTCTGACCACTGTTTTAGAGGTCATAGAATTTCATCGCTGAAAGAATTCCAAACAGCTCTTCTAGGAGTGACTACAATTTACAAGATACAATGATCATATTCTTATGAGTTCCATAAAGTTTTAAAGAATATGCAGTACACACTAAATTCCCAAAAGTGCCTTGATTGTCTTGCTAGTGCTAATCTGGATAGGTACCACTTTAGAAAGAATGTACATGTCACAATGGTACTGCCTGGCAATGAAGAAGTACGTAAGTTATCTCAGGCATGGACACCTAATTAATACTGGCATTAGATGTCAGCAAGAATAAAAGTAAATGAGCCTGCACTAAGAGCTGTGTATCTGAGATTAGATTCTACTTGCAGCTAACAGAGGTTGTTTAGATCTAGTTTGGGTGGTTCTACATAGCACTCACATTACTGTAATTGTTGCACAGATAAATACTAAATGAGAAACTAATCGACTACAATGTGTTACTTGTGTTTCCTCAATGGAGTGTGTTTTGGTCTATGAGCAAGATCTTGACCATAAAGAAGCAAGAGTTGAGAGGGAGAGCAGGTAACATTTCAAGGGCTATCACAGCAGCGTATGGGAAGAGAAACACGGGCATAACACGTTAGGTAGAATCACATTGAGAAATATTCCTACCTAGACTGAAAAACTTCCTGGAGAAGTCCTCTTTTCCCACTCCTTTAATGTGTCTGGCATGCAATGAACCCATACCAAACTTTAAAATGTGTTCCGCTTGACTTCTGAGTATTCAGCTGCTGCCTTGGCAGTGAATCACATCTTCCTGAAGAAAGCTTTCCTCCTTTGTGTTTTGAAAGTGAGGTGTGAAAACATGAAGAACTACCATTCAATTACATTTCAAAGCCTACATTTTATTTAAAAAAATTCATAAGGAAAATAAATCAAGACCTTTGAAGCATAAAAGTCCAAATATTTGACACTAGAAGAAAAGAATAAAAACCCCCTATAATTAAATTAGTTTTACACAAAAGCCAATATTCAATAATAATTAATAGATCCAACACACAAATACAAAAGGACAGAAGAAATAATTAACTATAAAATAGCATGATGAATGACAACCCTCAAGTAGTAACAGTGTGTACAGAATCAGCTGCTGATTGTAAATGGATGGACCTTAACTACAGAGGTTTTGGTTCATCTTCAGTAACAATATTTATCTCTAGTGTCACAGCTAGGGAAAAAAAAAAAGAGAAATATGACCTGGTACACTTATAACATTCCTCAGATATTTTTGTCACTATATATTTTATTTTTTATGTTAACCAGATAGTACATTTGAATATTCTAATGCCTTTATCTGTGAGTCAGCAATTTTTTATCTTACAATTTGCATCAGCCAAACCTCAGATTCTTTGAGATGCAGAGAAAGCAAAGTACTGTTGTTTTACAGTCTGTTTTCAAAGAAATAACTTGGAGAGTCTCGAAGTGAGTAGAAAGAGGCAGACACATACAATAGAAAGCACCACCATCCATGATGGTGACACAGTCCCCCAAGAAAGCATTCTCTATGTGTGTGTGATAATAACTATAGATTTTCCTTTCCATGTTCTTTCTAATTCCGTTCTTATGCATTTTAAGTGGATTTTTGGGTTTTAATTTTATTTTTTTATTTTTATTTTTTTAAATTCTAATTAATTTCCAGCAGAATTTTCATCTTGACTAGTGGAATAATGATAATTCAGGGAATTAAAAAAAAAATTAAGTATGACTTGGTCCTCTAAAGCTTCTAAGACCCAAGACAGTTTTTCCTGGCTTCCTTCATTGAATACGTTACTATTGGTTTTTTTTTTTCATTTAAGGACACGTAGATTTTCATTATTTAATTATCATGATAACAATACTTCTGCTTCTGAAACCATATGAATAAGTATACTATTTGTTTTCTTACATTCACCAATATATCTTGGTATTAACTGAATCACAAAATCTAAGAAACACAGAATGGTTGAGGTAGAAAGGACCTCTTGAGGTCATCTTGTCTTCCCCCTATTCATGCTGGGTCACCTAGAGCAGGCTGCCCAGGACCCTAAATATGTATATATGCCACAAAAAAAAATGGTAATTGCTACTGTGCTCTAGAACCTCAAGAGCTTAGGCAGGGAGAGAATCCCAGAACAAGTAGGCTGCATCTATATGAATAAATCAAAGAGTGACCAAGAGTGTTCCTTGGCATGATGATATTGCTATATCATCCTGCCATATCATCACACCAAGGAACACTCTTGGTTGCTCTTTAGAAACTTCTGTAGCATGATTTTGCCAGTTTCAATTTGCACTCGTCCTGTTCAGTTCTTCAGCATGGGCTACCAGACAAAACAGTCCAGGGTCAATTTCCAATAGTTGAGTTCTGTGTAGCCACCATATTTTGGAGTTTAAGACAGGATATTAGCATGCAAACATGTTGTCTGAGGCCAGTAGGCCTCATTCTGAGGAAGTAGTTGCATCCCACTTACTGACATCCCCTCTTTTTGCCTCCAGGTGGCTTTGCACAGGAGGCGCATCAGGTTCTGCACATGCTGGACTGACAGAAATACGGCACCTGTGTCGGTGTCGGCACATAGGCAGCAAGGCTAAAGAAAGCTTTTGAGGTGTCTTGGTCTCAAGGCATGCACTCATGCCATATATGCCATGTTTCTGGGAGGCAAAATCCGCAGTGGAGTGCTCTAGCGCGTTGTACAAGGGGGTCTCTTGAACTGGGGAAACCTCAGGAGAGTGGAGAGACGGAGGCCCCAGCAAGGCCTCTCCAGCCCCCTCGCTTGCCTTTTCAGGGGGCAAGTTGGTAGCCAGAGACAGGAGGCACAGGATCTTTTCCACTTGCATCAGGGACACAATTTGCATTTGGCTTGATCGTCAGGGTTTGCAGGGCTAAGTCCTGCCCTGGCAGAAGGAATCCAAGAGGAGAAGAGGGAAGGAGGAGGCTTGCAAGGGTCAAAAGGAGCAAATCCCTGATGGACGCAGGAGCACAACTTGCTCTGTTTTGTCTCTGCCCAAGGGCTCATAGCTGTTCTTTTCAAGACAACTTGGAGTCAGATCACCTGGCCCAGAAAACTTTGCACTTCTCTGTGTAAGTCAGGGATATCCACCTGCAGTCCCCGTTTTCATTTCAGTTATGGTTTTGGGAGGTGTCTACCCACTTTGCCAAGAGAGATCCTGGGAGCTCGCTCCTGCCGGGTGAGTTTGTACTTGGTGTGATGCCCAGGACCCACTGAGCCAGATGGTGGGGATGAAGGCTGGGGCTTGCCAGCTGGATGCTGCTGCTCTGGTGGCTGTGACAGCACAAGGGACAAGTCACAACGAGAGCTGTCCCCAGGGACATCACCAGGCAGCCCCACTGCTCTTTGACTTGGGCGATCGGTGAGTGCAGCATGCAGGGGGAAGGCTGGGCTGGATGGGGGATGGGACAGCCAGCCAGGGGGTTTCTAACCCAGAGTGAGAGCCAAGACCCTCAGGGCAGGGCATAGTACCGCCCTCAGGGCTGGGGGCAAAGGTGCCCAGGGCTCCCAGGGATGCCAGGTGCCCCGAGAGGCTTTGGGGATGTGGCGGGTGCCCATGGCTCCATGGGACACTGTTGTGTGGCAGGGATGGGGCCTCAGGAGACTCTACTCTGGTGTCCCTCGCCCTTTCACGGGGCACAGCCCAGCCAGGGGCTGGCCATCAGGATGGGCTGGGCAAGATGGGCCCCATGCTGTCTCCAGCCAGGGCCTGTGGCCCCTTCAAGCCCGTTGACACCAGTGCCCAAACACTTTCCTGGGATGGCCCGTGTCTCCCATCCGTGCAGTGCTCACAAACCCTGCGCTTGCTCCCTCCCAACTGCCTCATTTCCTCTCCTAGTGGCCTCCAGCTCCATGCGGCTCCTGCCCGGCTCCCCCAGCCCTGTGCTGCCTCCCACCCAGCCCTGCTGAGTCCCATTTTCTCCCACCTCCTCCAGGCCATGGTTGTGGCAATCGTCCTCATCATGGCTGTGCTGGCTGTCCAGCATGGGCTGAAGCTCGATCACCAGATAGACGTGGCCACAACTGAGCGGATGCAGCTGGAGTATCTGCGTCAAGAGAGGACTTGGCTGCTGCAGGAGATTGAGCAGAGCAGGGGCATGGAGGAAGCCACCCTCCTTTCTGTGTTGCAGCAGCAGCCATTTTGGACCGTTACAGGAGCCCTTGTCCTGCCTGCTGAGGTCTGCTGGCTGACCAGGGAAATGAAGCTTGTGTCTGACAGCTGCAGGGAGCAGGGCAGCTACAGCAGTGAGGAGGAGGAGAAAGACGATGACGAGGAGGAGGAAGACCGCAGTGGTGCACAGAATGGCATCAGGTCTTTGGCTGTGTCCACCCCATTGCCAATGCAGGGTCTGCCCAACATGTGCAAGATGCTGAAGGAGCTGGTGGGAGACCTCCTTGGTGTCTGCTGGGTGCTTTGCAAGAGTACTTTCATGCCACAGCTGCACCCAGCCATTGGGGTGGACAGCACCTGTAAAGCCTGGAGTATGCACAACAGTGTAGTCTACTGCCTGCTCGTGTTGCCGTGGCCACCCCCGGGTACTCTTTCAGCCAGGAGCTGGACACCACGGGGCAGCTGCCAGCAAGGCACTCCAGCATCCATGTGGTGCTGGAGTGCATGTGCTCGAGGGAGCAGCTGCTGGGGGATATTTTGTGCTTTCTCCACCACCCCGATGACAAGCTAAGCAGGAATCAGAGCTCGTACCTCCTACACACCCTCTGCACATGCTTCTACTTAGACGTGGAGAAAATCGCCTGCTGGGTCCAACTATTGGTGAGATCAGCCTGGCTGCTTTTGCCTCAGATGCACCGCTGCCAGCTAACAGTGCTGCCCTCCTCCCAGTCCTGCAGGTTCCATCTGACAAACACCTCCAAGATGAACATCTTCATGGAGATGAATTTTGCTGTGCAGCAAGGCAGCTCAGGCACCTATCTTAGCACTGAGTAGGCAGAGGCCAGCTTTACCAGCAGCACACCATGGCCGAAGAGCCGCACTCTTGTAGAGATGCAGCTTTTCAGACTCATGGTGAGGCACACCTTGCAGGACAATTTCCACCTCAGAGGTCTGCAGCTCTGTGCCCATATCCTGGTGGTCACAGACTTTTCCACCCACGCCTGTGGCCCTGAGGACCATACCCCTGTCAAGCTGTGGCTGGATGACATCCTGTGGTGCCTGTGATGCTGACTGGAGGACAAACACCTCAACCACTTCCTCTTAGGCGACAAGAGGGTGCCTGCCCGAGGAGGTCATCTTGCCCCTGGCCTTCCAAACAACTGGCCCGCTCAATCCCTTCCTTCCAGCACCTGGCACAGGAGCCGGCTGCCCACACCCAGGTGCTGCACCAGCTGGAGGCGCTGCAAGATCAGCTTACAAGATTGTTAATCTACTGATATCGGAAGAGGTCTTACACAGAGCGCTATATTTGTGGGGTTCACAGCTGGCAGTGGACATTCACCTCATCCCATGGGGAAGAAAAGGAGAACATGTGAGAAACAGAAAGGGAAAATCCCCAGCAGCAGCCCACTGGCAAAAGCAGCAATGTCTTCTTCCAGACAGGCTCCCCTGTTCAGCAGGCAATGATGACTACAGCAGCTACAAAGCAGCAACCCTACTTTCCTCTCACACTGGTTGGGCCTGAGGGACAATTTTGGACACTGGGACAGAGAATCCGCTTATCCCAGAGACTGCCTGGGGAGTCTGTGCTGCAGACCTGAGCACACTGGGCATGGAGAAGACACCGCTCAAGAGGAGCTCAGCATAACCAGAGCTTAGGAAATCCTACCCAGTCCAGCTGAAGACGTCATCACAACTGAGGCCTCCATTTCCATCTGTAATAGGATGGGACCCCCATCCTGTTGGAAAGAGTTGATTCCCTCTGGGACCTTTACGTGATGCAAAGATGGCAATAAATTAGCTTGTTTTAACCAACACTCTGTGAGTGTCTGTGCATCACTTTGTTGGGGAACATGGACAGTTCTAAAAAAGATAACATTCCAACTTGTCAGAAAAACATAGTATTCTGTTTTTTACACAAAATAAAGGGCACCATGGTGTGGGAAGGAGGAGGAACCTCTCCATGGATGGGATCTGTCCAGCATGCCATGGGAAAATCCATCCATTGTCCATCCAATGCTGCATGAAAATGGGGGTTCCCAGCCTGTGAAGGGACATAAGATTTACTTGCTATCTGTACACCTCTTTTAATTCTATCTTATTAAACTAGCTATTTTTCATGCTGTTTGTTGGGTCTTTCTTATTGAGATGCAGAAAGAATCCTGTTCTTTCTCTCTTTCCATCCCAAGCCCACCTCCTTCTCACACACATCTTCCTCCCCCTGGTGCAGAACACCCTGGTGTCTGAGTCCTTGTATTTCTGAAGGCCATTTTTACTGGTAGAGACTGAGGCAAAGAAGGCATTCAGTACCTCAGCCTTTTCCATGTCCTGTGTCACCAGGGTCCCTTCTTTATTCAGCAGCAGGCCAGCATTTTTCCTAGACTTCCTTTTGCCACTTGTGTAATTACAGAAGCCCTTGTTTCCTTTGATGTCCCTCTCCAGATTAACTCCAAGTGGGTTTTGGCTTTCCCAAGAGTGTGGGAAAGCTTTCTTGGACCTACTTCCCTCCAGGCCATTATCCCATGGGACTCTTCCAAGCAGATCTTTGAAGAGGCCAAAGTCTGCTCTCCTGAAGACCAGCTTTGTGGTCTTGGTTTTTGTCCCGCTCCCTCATCTAAGGATCCTCACTACACCTTCATGGTCACTGCAGTCAAGGCTGCCTTTGACCTTCACATCCCCAGTGAGTCCCTCCTTGTTGGTGAGTATAAGGTTGAGCAGAGCACCTGTCCTCATTGGTTCCTCTACCACTTGGGTCAGGCAGTTGTTACTGGTGCTCTCCAGGAACCTCCTGGATTCCTTATGCCCTGCTGTGTTAATAATGGGTTTTGCAGGCCCATTACAACCAGAGCCTGTGAACATGGGGCTACTTCTAACTGTCTGTAAAGGGCCTCATCCACTTGTTCTTCCTGATCAGGAGGCCTATAGCAGAAATCCAATACAATGTCACCCATACTGGTCTGCTTTTTAATCTTTATCCATAAGCTCTCATCATCTATCCCTAAACAGGTATTCTGCATTCCAGTTATTCTCTCACATAAAGGACAGCTTCACCTCCTCATCTTCCTGGCCTATCCTTCCTAAAGAGCACTGAAATCCAAAGGATCTTCATAATTCTATTTTCTGCCACCAGGTAAACTGTTGCTCCAGTTCTTCCTAGTAGGAAAACTGTGATAGCTATATGGATCCCAAGATCACTAGCTGCTTGATCAGATCATATCCTTGACATGTGTCTTGCTCGAATTACTATTATATCTGATGTCATTATTATTGGTTTTGTTTGATAACACAATAGCCTTTAGAAGTGTGAATCCATCAGTATTCAGCCCCTATTGTATTTGATTCATAGTCACTATAGCACTGTATAATAAATCACAGTATTCATTTTAGTGCACATCCTCTCTTTTACTTTATATTGTATTATAACTGCTATAATTTCATCATCAGTATTACCTTTTGAACCAAATTCCTCCATCTTGCTTTGGTGAAGCAGCAAGTTTCAGGTAAAAGAGAAAGCAAATATACAACACATGAGCATTATCAATAAAAACAAATAAATTTTCTTGTATATGCCAATCTCCCAGACATTTACTTTCTCTTCTTTTCAAGTCTGTATTGTTATATTCATATGCAATGTGTCTGCCACTACTTGTTCCATGGAGGAAAAAAAAAAACACTTTTATTTGTTTATTTGTCTGCATTTATATACAGAGAAGTTACATAGCAGACAGGTCTGAGAACAAGATGTTTCTCAGAACATCATCTAGTCTTCAGCAGAGTGGCTCTCTATAATAACATCAAATCCTTTTGTTTTAAAACAATTAGAAAGGACTTGCACAGATCTTTCCATAATAATAATTTATTAAAAACATTATCAATAAATTAACACACTGATAAATATTTTAGATGTAGTTCTTAAAGGGAAACTAAATTTGGTGGGCTTCAGGGTCCAAGGGTCTGCTAGAGCCAGAACACCATGTTCAGTCAGTAGTGAGGTGGAGCCTGTATCCCCAAAACACATGCCCTGTGTACACACCGTCAACCACCAGCATTCCAACACAAACACAAGAACGGTGCCTTTGCAGACACCCCTACGCACAAATGGCACTCACACAAACACGGGCAATGCAAATGGCCCATTCCTGTGCTTCCTTGCTGGCTAATTAGGCTCAAAGCTTGCTAGCAGAGCTCACATCACTCCAATACAGAAACACAAACGTGTGTCTCCAGTAGCTGGTCCAAGCATATTGGTCACTCTAGTAGCTGATTCTTAGCTCTCTGGTCTCTGCAATATCTGGCCTCCAGACCTGTGGTGTCTCTGGTAGCTGGCTCCTAGACCTCTTATCTTACTCTCAAGCTGCTTCAGCTTGAAGTTCACCAGTGCCACACATACCTAGAATAGAGGTCACCCTCAGCCTCAGAAACAGTTTAGAATAGAGTTTAAGAAGAAGGTAAGTCAGTGGTGATCAAGCACAAGACTTGTGTACATAAACATACTGGCTTGTTTACACATGTTCACATGGAATGTCACTGTATAGGAATGTACATCTATTTGAGTTCACATAGTTGCTGCTGCCATAAATCCCCCATTGAGTTATCATCAAATGTCATTTAAAGTCACACACCTCACTGAAATATTTTATTTTTATAATCAGCTTGCAGAATTCATTGATGTAGCTTACAGATTCTTTAATTACCAAATTCCATCATGGAACCACGAATCTTAGGTCAACTCACTTCTTCAGAAAAAAGGAACTGTACTCATCCTCCAGTTGCTGGCAAGATGTAATTAGAATACATCCTTTTACACAGAATGAGTCTGACCTGACAGACCTGAGTGTTCAAGAAGCCTCTTGATTTCTTCCTGTATTACATAAGTTGTTTTTTTTTTAAAAACCATATTTTTATTTACTTAACAAATAAGATGTATACTCAAAGTATCCTCAGCTACTTCTGCAATCTAATTCTGCTCCTATTTGTGGTGTTTTGTAGCAAAGGCTCTTAGTTTTCTCTACTATCTCTCCATAAGGTATAAATCCAGAAGGATTTTCTCTGAGACATGCTAGCTTCAGTTTTATCCGCTAAATTTTACCATATTTAGCATACTTCACTTTAGTAGTTGATTCACTATTACCTAATAAACTCCTATTTACACACTTTAGTCCCTATTACTAACAAAAGAACCATCAAACCAAAACAAAACCCTAAAACATTTACTCATTATTAAAACAAAATACTCAGATCAATGCTGTTTAGATGCTTTTTCTGCATCTTTGTATCTCCAAAGTTGTAATACTCAGGTAAATCTATTAATCTTCACATGGTCTTACATATTTACAGTTTTGTCTGTTTAGTTTTTGAATCTCTTGAAAATTAGTCTCTTTTACTATCAACTCAGCCTTCAGGAAAAAAAAAAGAAAAAAAAGCAATTTTATAATCTTAGAATTGGTAAGTCATAGTATTTACTCCCACTTTGTATGCTTCTATGTAATTTATTTTTATATTTGTACTGGTTTTAGCTGGGATAGAGTTATTTTTCTTCATAGTAGCTTGTGTGGTACTATGTTTTGGATTTGTGATGAAAACAGTATTGATAAAACACCCATGTTTTAGGTATTGCTGAAGAGTGCTTACACAGTGCCAAGGCCCTTTCTACTTCTGACACTGCCCCACCAGTGAGTAGGCTGGAGATGGGCAAGAAGCTGGGAGGGGACACAGCTGGGACAGCTGACCCCAACTGACCAAAGGGATATACCATACTATATGACATTGTGCTCAGCAGTAAAAGCTGGAGAAAGAAGGAGAAGGAGGGGGATGTGTGGACTTATGGCGTCTGCCTTCCCAAGTAACCGTTACGTGTGATGAAGCCCTGCTTTCCTGGGGATGGCTGAACATTTATCTGCCTGTTGATGGGAAGCAGTGAATGAAATCCTTCTTTTGCTTTGCTTGCGCAGACAGCTTTTGCTTTACCTATTAAACTGTCTTTATCTGAATCCATGAGTTTTCTCACACTTATCCTTCTGTTTTTCTCCCCCATTCTGCTGTGGGGGAGTGAGCGAGCAGCTGTGTGGTGCTTAGCTGCTAGCCAGGCTTAAACCACAATGTTTGTTATTATTCTGCCTTCATGCCATGTCTTGATATTTTCACAATTTATTTGCACTTCTGACTATCTCAACTACCAAACCCTTTTAGTATAATCTTTTGCATTTTCACATCAGTCTTTTGTGATCTATATTGGATATATTATGAGACTGATTTTTCATTAATCTTTCCTCTTCTTTACTTATCTAGTTATTCTTATTGCTTTCCTTTTTATCATGTGTGTGATTGTTTCCTATACTTTGATTGTTCCTTACACTTTTTGTGTTTGACAATTACCTAATCATACAGCAAAGTTCAAAACACTTAATTTTAAGTTTTATCTGTTATTTTACTGTATTCTGACTGAAACATTCTGTGGTATTTCTGTGACTCTGTTGCTCTATTTGATTCTTTATGATCAATGTATCTCTAACAACAAAGTAATTAAAGAAGTCATAAGCCAAGCTCCTCTTAGACTTCTGGTTTGTAAGTTATGCATTGTTGAATCATTACTAATTCCAATTTCTAGGTTTATTTGGTTTTTATATATTTTCTAGTCTTTCCACAAAGCTGCAGAATTCCAGGAATTTTTTATATATGATAATTTGGAAAACATTACATGTATATATTTAAGAGATTCATAGAAGAGAATTTGTTCTGCTTCTGCCCATGCTATTTTTTTTAGCAAGAGTATATATGTTAATAAGCAGGATGGTGTATTTTTTTCTCTTATTCTAGATAGAAATTTTATAAATCTAAGAATATTTTTCTACTATACCCTATTATAACACTATTTAATCAGAAGATAAATGCATTTTTTATTTAGCAACCTACCATTTTAGTAACACTTGAGAAAAAGGAATTCAAAGAGTATGTAGCAGATTCATAAGTAATTTTTCTTTAAATGTAAAAGGTGTCAAATGATACTTAGCATTTATTTTTAAGGTAAAAGAATCAAGCAGAAGAAAGCACTGTTTAGCATGATATGAGAGGTTTTGACCAAGCACAATGGCACGAGTAAGCAAAGGAAGAAATGATGTTAACATTAAAAGATGGAAGACTATTTTCCCTTTATGAGAAACAAATATTCCAGACTGATAATGATATAAAATTCTGGGCATATCAATGTGCCCATACAAAATATAATTTCACCAAGGCTGAATAGGAATATACACGATACAGAAAAGTAACATAATCAGGATAACCTTTCCTATTTTATAACTAACCCTTTTTGTAAGGAAAATAATCAGGAAAATGTAAAATATATTTGATAGCTCCAGCTTGGTTTTTTTTGTTTGTTTGCTTGTTTATTTTTTTAACACAAATGCAAAACAAAGGTGTCCGATACAGGAACAAGTCAAATACAGCAGAACAGTCTGGATAATGAAGAGTAGAAGTTACAGGAATTGCAGGCATTGTAAAGGTAAGAAGGTAGTCAGGAACAGTCAACAGGGATGTACAAAAAGCGCATCATACTTGACCATCTTAAGGTCTTCTGTGATGGTGGTGGTGGTGTAGTCTGCATTCCTTGTGTTTTTTCAAGATTTGACTAGTTAAAGCCATGGCTTAACTAATTTAGTTCTGGTCACAGTTGTACTTTAAATAGAAAGTTGGTCTGGTTGAATGGAAGGGACCTTTGGAGGTCCTAATTTCTATGATTCTGTGACTATTAATATCGATTTAATTTGATGGCTAAAATTGATACTACTTATATAATTGATAATATTATTTTTAGGAAGATAATACCTTCTGGTTCAGCTTTCTTCAAATTGTTCAGGTACTACTGTAACACAGGTTCTGAACTGGTTTACTATTATTTAATTCTTATCTTCTATACCTTAAGAGTTTCTGCAAGCAGATTAATGACTGTATTCAGTTGAAATGATCCAGTTTCTTATTCATCTTAGCTTAATTTCAGTCAATTCCACAGAAAAAATTTTAAAAAAAGTTCTTGTCATCCACAAAATAATTCTTACTTTTTTTTTTAATATATTGGAGTGTATGAATTCCAAGTGTTCTTAAATGTTGTAAATTTTGCTTCCTAGGTGATAGCATTGTGTGTCTTTTAGCTATTAGTTTGGTATATGAAACTATCACATCACGATTCTCCACTGGTATTCTATCTATCAGAGTGAACTTGTACTGCTCATAGTGGTTGGTATTATAACCTGCTTGGCCTCTTGAGAGATTCATTGATTTATTTTCTTTTCCCAGCCTGTTCTCAGATTGTCAGTATTGTTTCTTAATTTAGTTCATATGGACAGTGAAAGTCTCTGTGGTTTAGCTTACTCACACAAAGATATGTGCAGCCAGCCACATAGGAATCCAAGGAGAATTATCTGCTCAGAGCTATAAATCCTCAAATGTAACCTGGTATAATGGAGACACTGAAACAACTTTTATCTACTTTATTGCTTTATAGCCATTGACATTGGAGTTACTTTTGTCTTTCCATATCTAAAACAGTGCCCCCATATCTAAGAAAGAAGATTTAAAAATGTGTTTTCACCACAAGCAAGCAATTCAAATCACCCATTACATTTGATGAGAAAAATTAAAACTCTCTACGGTAGGATGTACAATATAAGTAGATATTCTGGCTGTGGCTGTGTCCACTTTAGCAAGTAGCACAGTAAAATAGGTGGGGATCTGTAGAGGAAAAAGTTATAAGGATCTGGCATCTATGCTGCATACATTTTGGAGAGATTTTACTTAGGATTATGTGTTATAGCCCCAGTGAAAGTTCTTGAAACAAATCTTTCAGATTATTCTCGTCTAAAAGAAATGCAATTTGTTTTCCCCCACTTTAAATTTTTTGAAATTTTAAATTTATCTGAAAAACCAAAAAGTTCTTGTTAGATTCCTTCTGAAGACAAACAGGCAAAGGAATACTGTCACTTATGTTATGTGGTATAGATGATCTCAAAGACTTTAAAGCTAAGTTTGGAACTAATAATATAAGGTATCAACACTAAAAATCAAATCAAATACCTTCCACTCAAAACTTTTCACTGAAACTCCTTATTATCTGTTTACACCAGATGTAAAGATGTCTGAAAATATCTAAATCAGAGGTCAGAGGATGTGTAAGAAAATAAGTTAAATTAATTCACATCCTTTTTAAGGCTCACTTAAATCTTCATTTAATGCATGTACAATTAACACTTGGCTTTGGCTGGATATTTGACTACTGCATGCATGAGAATAAATATGTGAAACACTATAGTCAAGCTTAACCTGGTGTTTATTAGAGTACCCTGTGTTGGGGTTTTTAGTTTTTGTTTTTTTCTGAGTTTAACTTCCAGTGCAAATGTTGAACTCATACTAGAAGGGAAAGATGGGACATCATCTGAAGAAATTGACTTATGGAAGGGGAAATTCATCAGCGTTATGACAACCTTGATGCACCAACATGTTTCAGTGTGTCATGGTGGAAGAATCTGAAGTAGAAAGACGTATTTGGAAAATGAGTGATTTTGGACAGAGAACATTTTTGCATCTTGCATCCCTATCAAGATGTCTTTTAAGTTAATAATGTCAAGGCAATTACTTGAATAGTAGGACAAATATTTGACCCTGGATCATGGATCATGAGCTATCAAAGAGAACGTATGTTTCTCAGAAACAGAAGACAAATAGGTTAACTTTCATTCCTATAATGTTAAGACATAGATAACATAATATATACACTTCCATCAACCTTTCTTTGTCCTTGCTAGAAGAACAATCCCAAAAGCCCAAACTGGATTATTTCATAATTTTGTAATTGTAAATTTAACCAAGTATCTCTACTGGACCAGACTTCTCAATTATATAATAATCAATACTATGACAAAATATTTCAACTAATAAATCCAAGAAAATAAAATATTATGGCATATCTTGCCATGAACTATAGGGCACATGAGAACATAGTAAATGCCTATTTGTACTCTGATTTGAAGAAATGGTTGGAAAATATTACACACTTGCAATTATTTTCTTAGTGAACAACCTTCTCATTTTAATTATTCAGTTGCAGTTTTAGATTTAGGTAAATAAGAAAAAATGTTACTGCAGATAATAATCCTAAACTACGTCAACACTGGAAGCTGTACGTGCTGTGTGATTACCACATTACAGAGTCCCCTTCTTCAGAATAAGGAGATTCATTTGAGAACTCTGAAACATTTTCCCTGGCTTCATGCCAGAGACCCAAATAAAACAAGGATAAGTAGAGTGATTGTGTCTCACCCCAAACACAATCAAGAGTATTGTGACAGTGTTCACCCAGAGACAAGCTCCTGTGAACACAGCAGTGTAGCCACTCAGAAGTGAAGACTGAACCATAATAAATTTACAGCAGATGTAAGCAAAATCTCAACTTGTTTCTCAGACACTAGCATGTACAAGTTCAGTGTTCTTCTTGGGGCTTAGCAACATCCAGAAAAGCTTTAAGTAATGGAAACTGTGGACCAGGAAATTCATAGGACCCTGGTTACCCCTGGTAGTACCCCATTACTAATTTACTTCAGCTATCTCACTATGTACCTATAGGCAATCAATTAAAGGACAAGAAAAAGACGAGATTTAAATAACAAGTCTTGCTTCAGAAATATGATTGGTATTTTAATCCAGTAAATAGTATAGTTGCATGCTGATGAGACTAAAATAAGTAATTTGATGACAACCAAACAAGAAAGGATAGAATCTCTTAACCAAACATCACATTACAATGCATACACAGAGTTAACTTAGTTTCATATTTCCTTACTCTTTAGCCTGGAAATTTTAACATATTTCCATTATATTGGGACTCAGGGGAAACAGAGGGTACAGATTTCTTTTCTTTTTCGATATAACAGTTGTTTAGGGGACAGCTATTTGCTTGTTCACTCTTCTACACACTAACTGACCTCATTCTGGTACAAACTGATGTTATAGCACGAAGTGCTATAAAGGCGATCCCCCTGAAAAAAAAAAAACAAACATTTGTACATCAGCTGCACTAAATGTCTTATTATTGAGAAAGATACTCTTTGTGGAAGATTGTCACCGTTAACAGCAGGGACACAGAGAGATAATGCAAAGATATTAAGCCTATACTGAGTCCATCAGTGTTCCTGAAATTTGATAAATTGCTGTATCCAGAGAAATCCTATAGTACTTGCTGTAACTATTCTTTAACATCGTGGATATATAATATATAGTTCCTTACATAGGAAACTAGCAATAGGAGGCAATGTAGTTTATCAGATTTTGTAGATTTCTGTTCTCAGATGTTAAAAAAACCAACAAAGCATCTCTCAATCAGGTCAATATTTGATAACTCTAGCAATTATCCTACTTTATTCCCTAGAAGCAGGCCAGCTAAAACCCATCTGTCCATCTTTGGATTGACATTGGGCTCAACCAGTATAATTATAATTGTAACTTAAGAACAGATTACTCAAATCACAAGCCACATGTCAGACTAGAGGTACGCACCTTTTGCATAGCTTGCTGAAAGCTCTGGGTCTTTCTCCCCTTTGGCTAGCTGGCACACCATAATATGTATAATTGCCAAAACTGAAAGAAAAGAAGGTTTTTTGATGCTATTATCAGCTTTTCTCACAGCACTGCAGGATCACATATGCCATTGTTTTTTGTACAATATGTTACACTATACACTATACAGTTATATCTTATCATGTAATAATATAATTCTGTAAAAATAAAGTTATTAATGTTGGTGTGAAAGTTGAGGAATCAGTAGTTCATGTTAGGAATCGCCAGTGTAAAATTGAAAGTTTACTGCATATATTTTTCTCCTTAGCTATTTCTTACATTATACATTAGTTGTGCCATAAAATAATATGAAATAACTTATCTGATCCTACAGGAAATATATCCTGCTGTATTTCATTTTCAGTTTTTACTTAATTTTGAAGTAGATTTACAAAACACTTTTGAAGAACAGCTGCTTATCTGTATAAAATGTTTCATAGTGATTTCATCAGACTCCAGGCAGTGCAAATACACATCTCTCTCAAAATCAGGGGCTCAACTGTGCTGTCATGAAAGTGAATTTCGAGCTGATGGTGAATCTGTGGTATATGCATTGTTCCGATTACAGGATCTTTTTTTATTCAAACATTTTCAAACATATATCAAGTAAGGAAGGTTGAGCCTTGACCGATTGGATAGCTAAATGTTCAAGTGGGAAAACATTTTCAATTTTTGCTTGCCTAGTCATCCTTTTTATTTGCGTAATTACTATTTAATATTGAAGCTTGGCTGTCATAAAAATCATATAATTCACTTTCTCTTCCTTTTGAAAGGAGAGCAGCTTCAGCATAATTTCCTAGAGAGGAATAAAAGTGCTCAAATTTCAGGAAAAAGAAATCAGATATTGATGGAATGTGCATTGTTTGATATATTGAACTGTACTGTGTGCAGGTGGTGAGGTGCTGGCAGCGGGGGGCTGCAGGGGCAGCCTCTGTGAGGAGAGGCCGGGGCTGCCCCGTGCTGCACACAGCCGGTTCCAGCCAGTTCCAGCCATCTCCAATGGACCCACTGCAGTACACAGCTGAGCCCCTCAGCCAAGCTGGTGGCACCTCTGGGGAAACATGTTTAAAACACCAGAGAACAGTGAGGAGTGAGGAAAACCAGCATGAGAAAGAGCCCTGTGAACACGAATGTGAGAATAAGGAAAGGGAGGAGGTGCTCCTGGTGCTGGAGCAGGTATTCCCCTGCAGCCTGTGGAGAGAACCATGCTGAAGCAAGACATCCATGCTGCAGACCATGGAGGACTCCACACCACAGCAGGTGAATATTTCCTGAAGAAACTGCAGTTGTGTGGAGACTGCATGCTGGAGCAGGTGGAAAGTGTGAAGAGGAAGAAGCAGCAGACAGGCGTTGTTATGGACGGACCATGAACCCCATTCCCCTTTCCCCTTTCCCCGCTTGGAGTGGTGGGGGAGGAGCTGGGAATGAAGGAGTGAAGCTGAGCCTGGGAAGAAGGGGTGTGGTGAGGGGAAGTTGTTGTTTTAATTTTGTCTTTGTTTCCCACCATCCTAGTCTATTTTAGTTGGCAATAAATGAAATTAATTTTCCCCGAGTCGAGTCTCTTTTGCCTGTGATAGTAATTCGTAAGTGATCTCCCCGTCTTTGTCTAGACCCATGAGATTTTTCATTTCATTTTCTCCCCCCATCCTATTGAGGAGGGGGAATGAGAGAGCAGCTGGATGGGCACCTAACAGCCTGCCAAGATCAGCCCACCACAGGAACTATGATTCAAGTTGGACTAAGAAAAGATAAAATATTGTTTACTCTTTTAAGATAGTAAAAATTAATGTAAGTCTATTTTAAAATGAAATCCCTAAAAGATTGGCTACAAGAGTTCCAGAGCATTTTCTTACCTCTTAGAGATCAGTACACTTTTATTATTCTCACACTATAGGCAAAGAATGAAATGCATATCTAATTTAATTTCCTGTTATCTAATTTTTATTTCATCTTAGTAGTACCATGTTAGTAACAGTGTATACTTAGTAAAGGCACTGTCCTTTTTACATAGAAGTAGCTGATAGATATTTTCCATGTTCTTTGCTTTTTGTCCTCATGCTCAGATAAAAAGTAACTATTCACAAAAAAGTTTTGTGTTGTACCTTGTAAACTTCATCTGAAATGCAAATATTTTAGCCTGACCCATTTCTGTGTAAATCTCAACTTTAATCAGTATCTAGATTTCTAGTTTCATTGTAGAAACAAAGGAAGTAGTGCAAAGGGGAAAAAGTACCCACTTAAAAAAAAAAAAAAAAATAATTCTATAGTCTTTAGAGTAAAAAGAGATTAATAGTAATTGTATAGGTTATTAAAATCCTATTTATCTTTTCTTGGTTTTCCCATATATAAAGCAGATTTGTTCTTCTGTGAGGCTGAGAAGATCAGTATGTCAGAAGTTGCATTATTATCTTCAAGTATGTTAATGTTCTAATTTGTGGATAAAGATTTATGAGAGTTGCATGTTATTAATGTATCAAAGAGATTCCCGTGCAATCAGAAATACATCTAACATACATATTTAAAGGAAGGAAAAATTAGAGGTATTTAGAATTTGTTTTGAGGTTCACCTTTTCTAAGCATTAATCGGCATTTACTAAGTACAGTTTGATGAGTACAAGCGTTTGACACCTAAAATTCACGACTGCACTCACACTAGGGCCTTGATTCTGAAGAATACCTCCATCTGCAGATGTACTTGTGTGATTTGCTGTCCCCTCCTCGCCCCAGCTTTATGCTTTGGAGTGTAAATCTGACCCTGTGGTTGATGTCATGACATCCCGAGATCTTGTTTTACATCTAAGAGTAACAACTGTAATGCTTCTAATTCGACTGAACAAGTACAAATTATTTACATACAATTAGATCACAATGTCTTTACTCTATAATTGATTTACATAAGCCATAGATATAGCTGTAGTAGATATACTGACTACACAAAATTTCATTTTGAGAAGAACTCTATACTTCTCTTACCTACTTTTTTAGGATTTAAGCTGAATGCAGGAGAATTAAACTGTGAAGAGTTGAGCAGGAAGAAGCAGTCTCAGAAGCCCAGTGTAGCTGTGTTTGTCTCCCTCTTCCACCATAAGCCAGAAGACTGCTTCTTTTGCAAACTGGAGGCTTCCTCTTTCAGAAGCCACACCTCTGTTTTTTCATACTTCCTCACCATGTTATGAGTAAAGAACTGGAAAATCTTTGAGGCAGGGAAAATGTTCCTGTTTTAACAAAAAACCCTGAATCTTGAGTTTGAGCTAGTCTCTTAAAATATAAAAATCATGGGAAAAAACTTACCATTGGGGCTTATGCACGCTGTTTTGCCCCAAACAGTTGAGAACTAGGTTAGTGGGCTAGTCTAGGCTTTAAATTTATGGACAGAAGGGATCACTAGCTTGAAGACAATGTTGAGTTATTTGGGAAACAGTGAAATCGCTCATGAAAAATCTGATAGGACAGATGTGCTATAAATTTGAAGGCAAAGTGTTATAATGAGATTTTTCTTGAGAAAGAATAAAAATTAGAAGATTTGGAGGGAAGAAGCAGAAATCTGCAAACAAGAATGAGGACAGACAAGAATTGGAGATTATTAGAGCTTTTTTGGGAAAAGATATAAGGGAGATAGATAGTTTAATAAAATTCATGGGGAAGATAGGAGCACTGAAGGAATAGGAACAAACAAGAAAACGGGACATATTTGTGAAAGTATTAGTTTTGCCGGCATAATACTATGAACTCAGAAGAACTTTAGTTACAGGTGACAAATCTGAAAGAAGAAATAGGTTCACAAGGTCATTTGGGTTAGGCATTTTGTAACTGAGAGAATCTGAGCCTTGAGTTAATATTTAAAGCCCAAACTCTGTCATTTACCAAATGTCTAACCCATATAATACTGCTGATGTCAAATCTGATTTATCAAAAGGAAGAATTTGACTCAAGATAGTTCCTAAAGACATTGTGTATAAAAAAGGTGTGTGTGTAAAATGGTGTATAAAGCCAAATGCTGAGCTGATATTAAATCATGACAATTTTTTTCCTCAACACTATTTTAGGTTTGTGGGGCTTTTTTTCCATTCCTTGATCAAAATGATAGCATGTTAAAAAATAAAATTTGACTGATTATTCTAATACAACGCCTAAATATGAACTTTCCATTAATATAGCCAGAACATCTCAGTACTCCTTTGCTGTAGTTTTTGTTTTGTTTTGTTTTGTTTTGTTTTGTTTTGTTTTGTTTTATATATTTTCTCCTTCACACCTTTATCTTACAGGTATTAGACACTGTGCCATTTTGAACAGGTCCTAGTCACTCTTTTAGACTCCCTGGTAGTAAGTTCTCTGGTTAAAATAAATAGGAGGGAGAAGAAAATATAAAAAAAAGCCTGTAAAAATGATGTAGATATTGCTGCTTTAGAATTCTAAACCAATGGTTTAGAATTATAGAAATAAACCTTTTAGAAATACATAATCTCTGTAAACTTTCTGTCTCTCTTGCACTGTGAGAAACTGAGAACATGTGATTACTTGTTCTACATTAAAGAAATGTCATAATAATGACATAATAATGACAATTATTGTACAAGTGTTATTGTATGAGATCAATGTGCATTAATTTCATATGGTTTAAATATGTAATTTGGATCTTATAATTTCAATAATATATTTATTTAAAATTATATTAACATTATAAAGTTAACATTATAGTCTGTCGGGTTTTTTAACTAAAATTTTATCAGAACTTCAAATTTGAGATGTAGAATGAAATTATGAGTTATGAAAAGCAGTAGTCACCCAATTCAGGCTATTCTCTTGTGTTTACACTGTGGTCCCTATGCGTTCCTCTGGGCCTTTTCTCTAAGTGTGCAACTTCATTTCCTCCAGTTAGGACATCTAGACATGCACCATAGAAAATGCCTTGGAAAAGAGTCTGGCTGCAAGACAAAAGGAATCTCTAGTGAGCTCTGAGAGCTCTGTGGTCTGGATGACAAGCTCCATAGAATACACAGAATCATGTCTGAAACGCAGTTCTTTTCTTGATTTTTATTTGCTCCTGGAAAAGGAATCATAAGCTATTTTATCTACCCTGAACACTCAGCATTTTTTTATCTGTCTGTCCTGTAAAGCTCTGTCCACCTCTCATACACTATTTTTACGTTATCTAACTATACATATACCTTCTGCTTCCTGCATAAGGACGTCTTTGTGCTAGTATGGCTGAATGTGTTATGCTCTCTGATGAGCTGCGTTTCTAATAGAAACATGCACCCTGAAGCAAGCAATGTCTGTTTGTCCTTATTCTATCTCTCTGACTAAAACAACAGCAAAGAATTGCCTCTGCATTTAGTCAAGGAGGGATAGATACGTATCTTCTCATTGCTGCTTTCTTTAACCAGTATGACCAAAGGAAAATCATGAAGGAAAGGAAAAGAGAACTTAAGTAAAACAGAAATCTTACTGAAGAGTTACATAAGTGTGTGCTTTCTGCAGAGACAGGAGTCTATTGGTAACGCTGTGATATCAGATAAAAGAAAAAATGAAAGACACTACAAAACTGCATCACAGTAGACTGATAATCAATAACAACATAAATAAAAATGTAGCAGCTAGACCTACAATAGAATTTACCATATTGTTGCTCTTAAATTTTTATAGTCTCGATACAGATCTACTTATACGTTGGACATATAGCAGATGGAAGCTTTTAGAAATCAACAAATACTGAACAAGGACAAACTAACTAGACATCACTGAGTTCATTTTCCTCCATTTTTAGGCATCATGCAGTAGACTGTTAATTCAGAATGGTTTAGAAATGAATGCTTTCCCTTCCACCACACACTATTAAATATTTCTGAATACCCCTATGGAAAACATAAGACCTGTAGAAAAAAAAATCACAAAGTCACACCTGTAATGTGATCCATGAGAAGAGCAGAAAAGATAAGGGCATTATCAAAATCTCAGTTCACCTGTATAAAATCCTAAGAACCACATACTCTGAGGATCTAACCCTGAAGTCTAATTCTGTTTTGTGCCTAATAATTATTTTTAAAGTATTCCCCATCTTTTGTAAAATAGCCAAGAGGTTGGAACACTTTACTTGAGGAACTTCAGGTTTTGGTCATTTCCAACTTTGGATTGTTTTAACCCCTAACCTAAAATAAGGTCTGCAAAAGGTTTGCTTGGGTCTTCACTGCATTCAGATGTTCTCCTCCATTACTTTGACACAGTCTTAAAAGCTTCCTGAGTATTGCTAGCCATTGAAATACACTATCATGACTTTTACAACATTAACTCTCAAACTTGCCCATGCAAATTCTGTGGACACTGCTGCTGTTACTTTGGTAACTTCCAGATACCTTGAACTGTAAAGAAATTGATAAGTTATATAGTAAGTTTTGTTAAGGACTTCATCAAAGCTCTACTGGGCTTGCAGAAAAGAGCAACAAGCTTCACTATTCATCCCCTGATGTCCTAACATACAAACTCTAGCCCTAGCTCTAATCAGAGCCCAGCCTACATATGACTATTTGGCCTCAGCTTTAATCCAAATAAATCCACATGATTTAAAAAAATGTAAATATATTTCCCCAAACCTCATTGTTATTCCAACCTAATCCTATCTTTCACATAAACTAGAGACACGTGTTAAAATGCAGCTAAATCTTAAATTGTTGTTACCTTCTGGTACCAGCCTTAATTGTAGCTCTTTTCAGGTCTTGGTAAAGCCTAAAGAAAGGTTAAATTGAAGCCTAGCTTAATCATCATCACAAGTCCAAAAATAAATCTTGAACTTTTTTCATCCTGTCTGTATTTTAGGTTTGCAATGTTATCATAACACAGGATTCATTTTAACTTCTTATCCTTATCTATTCATAACTTGTAAAACAATCAGTATTTAACTTTTCTTCCCCCCGCCATCTGAAACTAGGCATGACGCTAGAGACTGTAAGTGGTATGTTTAAATTGAACATTCTTCTCCCTCTTCTTCTTTAGTGCCATATACGCTATTTACAGAACTTTCTCCTGCATTTTTTACCAATATTGCTTAAGTGCTGCATCCAGAGAAGATTGTATTGTGAACCTCTGCAGCCTTACACCTACCGGAGATCTGAGGAGAATCCTGATCTTTACTTGGGTGAGAAAAAAAGAGTAGTCTTAATTCCTGCTCACTGCTCTGTGTCTGTTTTATCTGGCACATGCCCTCCACACCTCTAACTTCCTCCTATTTTTTCCTGCTTCCTAAAAGAAGGACTCCAACCTTATGTTTTCCTGTTCTGTCAGTCTCTTAATGAACATCACCTTCCCTCATTCCTCTGCTTTAACTTGGTCCAATTCTATACCTACAACCTGAAACAGAGTTGCTAGATAGCTGACTTGTTTTTTGAAGACTAAGCACAAGAATAAGGAGCTTCTGCCACCAAACTACTGAATGATGGTAACTGTCCACATAGAACTTCCTACATTATTGCTTTGTAGAATTTTGTAAAAAAAGTTCATTCATGTGATGCATAATATCTTACATTTGTGGAAGGCATCTTCTTCCATTTAGTCATTCTGGGCCTATTATTTTCTAAAATCAGTTTTCCAGTATCCTGAAAAGCACAACCAGAATCTAGGCAAACTCAAAGAAATTTCCAAAGTATTTATGTGAGTTTAATTTAATGCAACTTTAATAGTCTTAAGTTTAGATACACTGTCTAGACTAGTCATCTGGTATCCATCCAGACACAACAGAAGAAGACATTCCAACTATCCAACATCCTTATTTTAGGATGCAAGGAAGGTATTTACACTAATTAAGCTGTTCTGCACTATCATAGTTCAGGAAATGTTTCCACAGTCTGTTTTGCTGCCTGAGCTTCCAAGGAAAGTAATCTTTAGCTCGTCAATAGTAACAGCAGGTAACATCTTCAAACTTTCTTGTTAGGAAAAAGATATCTCTCTCTACTGAAAAGCAAATCTCTTCTCTGGTTAACAAATATAAAGAAGGAATATTTTTCAGGTATGTGGTCTAGTTCAGAATGAAGGATCTATGAACAATTTTCAACATGGGAATGATTGTACTTCAGAGAGATGTTAGAAGCCCCAGACTTGGAAATTGACTTACAATGAAAGTCAGTCAAAGGAAGGAGATCTTAGAATCCAGCATAAATGCAACCTAAACCAAAGATCTTCATTAGTAAGAGTCTAGATAAGGACTGGTCTGTTCAGTAGAAAGGATAAACTTGCACTTTATATAAGGCTTTCTTTTCCAATCTACCTTAAATACTGTCTGGTTTTGCTACACTGATGTTGACAAATCTGGGCTTGTTTAGTTTGGAAGCACCATATAGAACTGCTGCAAAATAGTTGTTGTAGAGTTTCCAGGAGAGTTTTCTCTCTCATTGAATCTCCAAGGCTTTTGAGCGTCACTGAAAAGAACAATGGATAAAAGCAGAGGTAGTGAACACTGACACCCATTTCATGGGTTAAACCCTACTTAAAAGCACTATTCAGATAAGTGAGACCTTGCCTACATCGGCACAGCTCTAATTCATAAGAGATTACCAGTCACATTCTGGTATGTGCTGGGAAAACAAACAAAGCGCAGAAAATTGCTATGGGGATGTCTTACTCCAAAGCTCTGGACTACCTCTGCCCTGTTCTAATGGTTTAGGTATTGACAGGAAACAAACAAAGCTCAGACAAATGGTTAACTTTTTTAAAATTCTTGTAGCACATTTGAGGTGGGGAGCAGAAACTGTTAATGATCCAGACAACCACCACTAATTGGCTTGAACTATGGAGAAAGTCAAAGAAATTGGCCTGGGGAGACGTGACAAACAAGGCCATTGGTGGCTTATCCCAACTATCTAAGTTAGAAAGCAATAAACAGTGAAAAAATAGCTCCTTGTGGGGTGCACTCTATGCATGGATTTCTGACACACTATAGAAGTGGAATTGTTGCATGTAGAGACTGGGCCACCAGCCAGGATCCAGACATGTCAAGTGGTCCATCTAAACTGGACTGGTGGCACAGGGGCAGGAACCTAGACTAGTGTGAGTCTGAAGTGTGTGAGTGTTGCAGAATAGAAATCACAGAATAGAAACCTTAGCATAAAGACCTTAGAACACAAATTGTTATCCACCTGCTCTTCCCATCCTATCTAATAACTAAATTTTATGTTTCGCTATACCTGTCGCACTTCATAATGAAATTTTATGTCAGTCAGTAGTGGGAGCAACAAGCAACACCTTTAAATTCCCCCATGAAACACCCATTATCAGAAAAAATATTCCTCATAAAAAGTAGAAAATTGAGCCCGAACACTGAATAAATAACCTTCCAAATGCTAAGGGTCAAAGCATACCCCTGGAACTCTAATAGTATATTAATGAACGAAGTATGCAGTATAGATCTTAAAATTTCTGTTCATTGAGGGTTATACTGCACTTCTGCTTAAGCTATTTCTGGATCTTTGCTGAAATTAGAAAAAAAAGAAAATTTGTGTTCCAACATAGGGAAATACTGGAAGGAAGATAACACCGAAACATAATAGAACTAGCAGTAAACTGTTCAAATGTTCAGCTAAACAGAGACAGAAAAATTACAGATAAAGAGGATGCAACATGAGAAAATATACTTCCAGTGTAATAAACAGAAGAAATTCGGTGAGTTTCACAATTGATCTTCTCAAAGAGAACATTAGGTATGTTTAATATACCAGCAAAAATTTTCCAACCTCCTTACCCTGGCATTCTTCGCACTTAAAAATAAAGAAGCTTAGACAAGTCTTCCTTGTCCCACATTTGCATGGCACTTTCTTATAGAAATTAGATTACACACTAGCTTGAAGTAAATTCATGCAGTTAATACATTTATCTTTAAAGGACCAGATGGTCAATTTAGTATTTAAAGTACAGTTTTAAAATTTAAATCTTAAATGAATTTTAGTCACCACTATTTGTGTTTTTATGCCTTATAAATATTATTTTAGATGTAAAATAAGTGATATTTAAATTCACTATATATATTTGAAAACAAAAAAACCCCAAAACAATATATTGTGTTCTATACTTCATGTTTCTATCTTTGCTCTCCCTCTTGTAAATTTTTGGAGTATTTAAACACTGTGGCTTGCAATCAATTTGTTAGCAGCAGTTTTATTGCATTCAGATTACATCGTTATTTATTTGCTACAAGAAAGTATGTCAGTCTTCCATCTTTCCATTTGCTTGATTTTTTTTTTTAAGGAAGGAAGAAGGGAGAAGTGTTTGTCTCTCAGCACCATTATGCTTTTACCTTCTTTCTTATTAGCCTGGTTGAAATTGGTTTACTCCAAGAATGCTTCTCAAAAAGATGTGTATATTTAATGAGCAGTTTTCAGTATGTACAAGCAAACAGACAACCTTAGCCATAATAAAGGGTGTTATATGAGCACTGGATAAGTAATTTGACAGGAATAAGAGCTTATTTAAGCACTATGATTTTAAGGGAACACTTTGAACTTCACAGAATAAAATATCTTTAAAGTATACTATTAAGATCACAATCTTGCTACATATTTTTGCTTTTTTGTTTGCTTACCTTCCAAAATTTGACCTTGGTTGTTTTCTTTGGGCTCCATTCCAAGAGGCTCTGACTGAATCGAGTTTTCCTTGTTCTGTCAGCCAAATGAATGGGACATGGAAAGGAAAGAGAATTGTGTTCCAAATAGATGTGTTTTTTCTCTAAGAGAAAAATGAAGAGCTCAAAAGTATAAGAAAGGCAGAACACAAAGCTAATTTGTTTTATCCTTTAAAAAGAAAAGGAAATAGATTAGAAATGCATTTTAAATAAATGTTTCTGCTTCTGTCCCTTCTTTAGTCCCTCACAATACCCTGCTGCAGAGATCATCCATGTCCCTTTCAAATCTCTGAGGAACTTCTTTTCTCTGAACTTGTAGTCAGTTTATCACAGCCACAATCCCTCAGGACAAGCAAGGGAACATGAAATTCCTTCTGGAGCTCATGGGTACATCTGAGAGGCTCCATAATTATCCAGAAGGGCCTGCCCCTTAGCGTGACTGCTTGGCACTGCTTCTGCAGTATTCTTAGGCTAGGCATTTTTAGCAGAACTCCCCAGAAGTTTGAAGAATTCAGGAAGTCTGTCTTTTCAAACAAACTCCCTTATATAATAGAAGGCATACCAATTACTAAACGATAGGACATTAAATGTCTATAGATTGCAAATGGCGTAAATGAAGCCAAATGGTATAAATGCCTGACTTCTTGCTAGCCTCCCTTCAAGGGAAGACTACTAAACGGAGTGTATCAGAGATCACACTGAAACAATCTTGAAGAAATAAAACAGAAAAGAGGACTCTTTTATTAAACTAATATAATAAAACAAGTGCTTTGAAAGAAAATATACATTAATTATTTCCTTGTAAGGCAAACGAAATGCAACACAGTTGTCAGAAATATCATTGTTCTTGGATTCACTCTGTTGTTTTAAAGCAATTATCTTTTGAGGAAAAAGACATTATTTAGCCTTCTTTTTGTGCAATTTTCTTTCCTTATTTTAGCTGTTAAAATGCTAATTGTTTTGCTTTGTTATTTTTGTAGTGAGGCTTTCTGGTCTACTGAAGCTACCATTTATACCTGACATTCACTCCTTGCTCCCTGAATTTCTCTCTGCATCAGATTCCAAATGAAGCTTCTTCCTGGAAACACTCCACATTTTATGATTGTCAAATACAGCTGCAACAACAGGGTTCCAATTTTAGGAAGTCACCATGAAATTCAGCTTTCATATTTTAGTCTCTCATGTCCCTAAATACCTACTATTCAAATCTGGGTGTTCAGGTTTCCATATATTCCTATTAAATCAAATAATTGGGTAAGCAGTTCAATATAGTAGGAAGGGTAGTATGATAGTAAATGTCAGTACTTGGTAAGATTCATTGTATTATAATGTTCACCATTTGCTCAGTAGCAATGTTTTCTTCTATATTTGTTCTGTGTGCAGACAGTGTAGGCACAGTAAATGATCTGCAAAATATAGATTTTCTTTTGTCTTGATTGGTTGCTAGAGTGGAAGATTCCTTAAAAAGAAACTTCTAATACTGTACTTGTCAAAGTTGTGTAAAAAATAAAAGACAAAGTTGGAGAGAAAAACAAAACCCTGAGGGACTAGAGTGAAACTGAAAATGGATGAATGAGAAAAGAAAATTATATTTTAAAGCACTACACATGTTAGAAGAAAAAAGAAAAAAAAACCTCAAAGACTGAAAGCTAGAAAACTGTGCAAAAGAGAAAAAGGTACTCTTTTTATTAAGACAGAAATACAAGGTGATGTATGGTTCTGTGTAAGGTTTGTCAATATAGAATCAATCCTAAAGCTGGATCATTGCAGCCATTTCTTTGAACATGTATACAACTCAAGTTCCGTGTGATTCTGGGCAGGCCTAAAGACAGAAAAGTGCACTTGCCTGAAGAACTAGTGAACAAAAGTCCAGCAGTCCAACTAAAATAAAAGGTTTTAAATGTGCAGTTTTTCTGCCCAAAGATGAAACTGCAGACTTCCTATCTGCAAATTCCCTTAGAATGTGCTGAAAAGATTCAGCTGGAGAAGTACACGAGTAGCTCCCAAACAAAAAGCAAACGGGAGCTCTATTACAGACTCTTATTCCATAGCTAAGTGGCTGCTATTATGTCTGAGATATTCTCTACAGCCCTTGTGAATCTGGAAATCCCACCCTGCACTTCCAAGGAGATCAATAAGCATCATCAGTAAGTACCACAATATGGGAAATTAAAGTGTGGAGACTTCTATTTCTTAAATTAATGTTGGTTTAGGATTACTGCAATTGTGAATTGAACGTACACAACCTGGCTACTAAACAGAAAGGCTATACAATCTACTTTAATGACTATTTATATATTCTACATGTAGGTGTAATTTCTGTCTTCAAATATATTTTGGCAGCAGATAATATATGAAGGTCATGCACATAATCACTTTTTTCAGCTTTGAACATTATCACAATGATACTCTTTAGGGAGAGAAATAACTGCACTCGGAATGAGTACAGGAACCCAGTTTGAGTTACTGCTGGACACACTAATAAAACACAGGTGATCATCTGTTCCTACCTACTCTGTGGAGGAGTTTGGCTTAGAAAACATTTACTCTCCTAGAAAAGACAGCACTGACCAGCAGCTCTGTGGTACTTCATCTCTCTCCAGTGTGAGAGCTCCTGACACCTATCTCCAGTTGGATTACAGATTCAGCAGAAATGGAGTATTGGCCCTCACTGCAGTGCGATCTTTTGTTTTAGTTCAGAACTCAACAGGGTTTTGAAGCTGTCACTTTTCACAGGGCAGAAATTCACCTGATTATGTGTCATTTGCCTTTTTTCATTCTGAGTTTGGTAGGAGCCAGAAGACATTGCCTTACAGGGAGGTAAAAGTCTAGTTTGTATCTGTTGGATGAGCCTCCTCATGTGGAAACCAGGCCACAAAGGCAAGATGCCACTAGCCATTAAATGCTAGGTGATATTTTTCCTCTCTATAAAATACAGAACCATAAATATAAGTAGCATATATCTGTTTCCAGCATGGGCTGTAGCTCTGTAGCTAGGGTATTATTCTGAGAGATATGGGCTGATACTCCTTCAAACAAACTAATTTCACCTAGATTTCTTGCATTCTACTTGACTGTTATAACCATTGTACAATAGATGTAAGTGAACACCAGCAAATTTTTAAATAAAATTCAGCTACTGACATAGTTTTGTAAGTATATGAGTTGGGTTTTGTTTATTTGTGTGTTTGTTTTTTCCTTTGCTTTTCCTACTAGCCCTAGGAAATTAAATATGCATTTCAGGTCAGTTTAGTTCTATAAGAAACAGTCATCTTACTAAAAAAAAAAAAATCAGGGAGGAAGGAAGGAAAAAACCTATATTTTTTAATAAGTATTTTATCTTGTGTCTGGTATTCAGAACAAAGTATCAATCATTATCACAGCTGTAAAAAAAAATATTTGGACTAGGCACTGTATGGGGAAATCCTATCATACAGTAGCAAGGAGAAAAACACAAACAAAGAAAAATCAACCACAGACAGGCATTCAAGATGAAAAATAAAAGTACAATGACTAAAAGTTGGTAACAATAAGCAGATTCTTATGATAGTAACACCATGTCAATCTACATATCAGCATTGTTTCAAGGACTGTCCTAAAATTAGAATTTCAGTTCCAGAATGAAAACAAAGTGTACAGTAATTTGCGTACTCAAAAATAACAAAAATTGAATCCTTATGAACTCCTTTGATGGGGAAAGAAGAAAGAAAGAAAGAAGTACGGATGCACTGTTTCTCCAGAGGAGGCACAGCTTCATTGCCAGGGATGATCCTTGAAGATTTCAACCAAAGCTCAGTTCTCTGCGCAGTACTGTTGTGGTTTAACCCCAGTAGGCAGCTTGGCCTCACACAGCCACTCACTCACACCCCCACAGTGGGATGGGGGAGAGAATTGGAAGGGTAGAAGTGAGAAAACTCATGGGTTGAGATAAAGACAGTTTAATAGGTAAAGCACAAGCTGCATGTGCAAGCAAACAAAAGAAGGGATTCATTCACAACTTCCCATCAGCAGGTAGATATTCAGCCACTCCCAGGAAAGCAGGGCTTCATCACATGTAATGGTTACTTGGGAAGACAGACGCCATGGCTCCAAACATATCCCTCCCCCTTCTTCCTTCTTCCCCCAGCTTTTATTGGGGAGCATGATGTCATATGGTATGAAGACACAGTCAAAGGAAAAAGTTTGCAAACAGCCAATAGGATGAAATATGATCATATAAAATGTGTGCCAACAACTTCAAATAAGGTACAAAATCATATAAATTATAATTTGTTTGTGGCTAATTCATGAGGAAAGAAAGGGTTATATTGCAGATTAATTAAAAAATTTGTAATTTGCCTTTGCATCTTAATGAGGGTTTTAACGCTTTTTCATTTAAAGTCAGAGAAAAATGTGGGCATCAATAGGAGTAAAAATGGGCTTTTAGCCAGCTGGGGTGCAAAGAGTATCTGCAAACCCAGAAGGCAGCCCCTTTATTTAATAACAAGGAACTGGTGTCCAGAACTTGTGAAGATTTGCTGGTAAGGCAAAACTCACAAATGTATAATGAATCCTCTCCCCCACCCTACCTGTGAACTCAAGTCTCTACATACAGGAGCTACAGAATCTTTTGAGACACTAACAATGTGCATCCCCTGCCCCCGCTCTAATTTCCACTTCACAAAGCACTTGATCTTCTTCAGGAGTCCTTACTTGAGTATATTTCTTTTCAACTGACCTTGGACCACTCTTGAGGATTAGCAATGTGTTAAATAATTATGTTCAAGAAAGAACAGGCACAGTCAAAGGGGAACATTTAATTTCTTCTTCCCACTTGTAATGAATCAAGCAATGAGTACATGTAAAGAAAGTCCAAGAAAAGACCAGGAAACTCAAAACTCAGTCAAATTTTAAAAACTGAAGGATACTGCCTGACTTTCCCTAATGCTGCTGACTTCCTTTAAGCAGTGATGACAAATGCCATGGTCTGAGGTAATAAGCACATCTATCTTCTTTTCGTTTAATGGAAACTGAAAGTGTTCTCAGCAATGGGAAGGAAAATATCTCAGAAACAAACAAACAAAAAACCCGAGAAAGAATAAGTGGAGAACATATTTAAAATCACAATAACAACCTAACACCGGTTACAAGATGTCATTCATTTATACCACATCTCAGGCTTATAAATGTGAATATAATGACACCAATCATTTGTTTATGCTAACAGCAACCCTTTTAAAAGTTTATGCCTAAATTCAGCTGCTACATATCTAAAAGAAAAAGTTGGTTTCCTCTTAAAAAATACAGAATAGATTTCAGATTGGATTGTATATACATTATAAAAAAAATCTCATTCCTGTGTATAAGTATTCACAGGAGAGTCCCATAATTGCTGCCAGGCTTTTCCAAACCCAAGGAAGAGCTGATTTGGCTCAGCATAGCCTGAAGGTTGGAAACCACTGCTCTAGGCAAAAGACATGATGGATGTTCATCTATTAGCTTAGCCTATGTGTGTGTATGCATGCAGCAGCTATGCCGTTTTTAGCTGGGAGAAAAATAAAACATAAAAATTCCAGAGACCTTATTTTTAGTCTAATACTTGAGGGTTAGTTTCTAGGTTTAAAATTATTCAAAATAGTTCTTGTTTGTCAAAGAGGAAAAAATTGGGCTAGATATGTATAAATTTACCCTCATCTGAATTCCAGTTAGCAGCAGATTTATATTTATTAACGTAAAGAAATAAATTATTCTAAAAACTTCATAGTAACATTACTAATACCCTTAATTTCTAGTGGCCTGAATTTAACTTTGTAAATTAGCTTGTCATTATTTATAATTATAAAATTAAGTTATATAAAAACTTCGAAGTGAATTCTTTGGGTGAAAGCTCAGTAAAAGCTACTATTTATAGACAATAAGTCAAAGCAGTCAGGAAGAAGATGAAGCAAAAATGTATCATCTGTTTCGTTTTTGTACGGACTTAGGTGTCCTTGCTGTAAATGTTTAGGAAAGCTTTCAGTAAAAGTTGCGAATTTATGTGAATATTCACAGGCCAGTGAGACAACTTGTGCACCTAGTTATGTTTCCAAATCTATGTTCAAATGTAAAAGAAATCTGTGAAGGAAGATGGAATGACATTGGAAGAGAAATGGAGTTGCTTGTAAGACTAAGACCATTTTCCCTGGACAAACTGCTAGGAGTTAAGGAAAGCTGCAAAAGAAAAGGGTTTGGTTTGGTTTGCTTTGTTTCGTTTTTCTTTTTCACTTTGGTTTTGATTTTTTTTCCTTTTTTTTTTTCCCCCCCCTGTATATCAGTTAAATTCAAATGAAGTGTTAGCTTAGTTTCACCTGGCAGGTTAACTTCAGTGGAAATGGTGAATCTGTCCTGTCTTTGACAGAAATAGAAGTTATTGGTTAACTTCAGTAAGACACACATCTCTTTTCACAGTAAAGAAAAAAATCTGAGCACAATTTTAGAAATAGCCACTGTTAAGAATTACTGATAACAGCCCTTGATTACTCATACCTGTATCAAACACTCTTGTAAGACATCTTATCATCATGTAACAATACTGTTTTTAATTTGAATATATTATTGAGGTATGTGTACTTGTCCTCTGTGTAAAGAATAAACTCCAGAGGGAAAAAAATGTTATTTTATTTGCAAGATCTGGATTCTTAAAGTGAAAGTTGATGGTTCTGTCTTATTTCTTACCAAATATTACCAGATTATGTATCTTTTTTTCTTAATTAGGACTCTTATCTGATAATACGTACAATAATTACAGGTATAAAACTGTCCTATATTCCTAAGATTACTGAGGCAGTTCTTGGTTCTTGTAATGTAGAAAGAAGGTATTGCTTTTATTTGTGTTCTAGTCATCCTCTGGAAAAAGAGAAATCTATTTTAAAACAGTTTTATCTGATTGTTTAAATAAAAAGAATGAATTTACACATATTTGTTCTTGATCATAACACACAGCATTTCTTCAAATGAAACTAGTCTGCTTTCAGAAGAAGAAACTTTGCAGAAGTTAGACATTTTATCCCCTTTTTACAGAAATGTATGAGCCTCAGATGTTTAATTATTTCTGCCATGAACCTTTTTACTTACTAACATTTTCTTTCCTATTTCAGTCTTTTGTATTTTATTATTACAAACTATGGTAGTACAGTTAATTGTTTACTCATCTATCAGTGAAAAGCCTTTTCTATTAATAAAATTTTATAAATTTTAACCTAATGCATTCCTGAAAGAAAGGTCATTTTAAGCATACAGGATGACCTTTCATCTTTTACCAGAAAGATTTAATTCTGTTCATTACATTTAGTTTATCTAAAAAAAAAAAAAAAAAAAAAACAAACCACAAAAAAAGCTAAACAACATCAGCACTTTGCTGACAGATTCAACTCCTAACCAAACCAAACCTCCTGTGTTTATGTCCTGGTTTCGGCTGGGACAGAGTTAACTTTCTTTTTAGTAGCTGGTACAGTGCTGTGTTTTGGATTTAGTGTGAGAATGATGTTGATAACACACTGATGTTTTAGTTGTTGCTAAGTAGCGCTTATCTTAAGCCAAGGACTTTTCAGTTTCCCATGTTCTGCCAGCAAGCAGGTGTGCAAGGAGCTGGGAGGGAGCAGAGCCGGGGCAGCTGACCTGAACTAGCCAAAGGGGTATTCCATACCATGGAACGTCATGCCCAGTATATAAACAGGGGGGAGTTGGCCGGGAGGCACGGATCGTGGCTCGGGAACTAACTGGGCATTGGTCAGTGGGTGGTGAGCAATTGCATTGTGCATCACTGGGTTTTTTTCTCCTCCCCCCTTCCTTTTTTTGTTATATTCCTTTTCATTACTATTATTATTATTCTATTTCATTATTACTATTGTTAGTATTATATTTTACTTTAGTTATTAAACTGTTTTTATTTCAACCCACGAGTTTTACTTTTTTTTTCTCTTTCCTCCTCCTCACCCCACTGGGAGGGGGAAGGGGGAAACGGCTGCATGGTGCTGAGTTGCTGACTGGGGTTAAACCACAACAGTTTAGAAGCAATGAAATGATAAATGATATCCTAAAACTACAAATACAAAACTCACAAGCATGATTTTTTTCTATATATGAAGATGTAAAATTTCTTCCACTCATAATTTTTCCTTTGAATCAAAAACCTACTTAAAACTGACAGTTGAAGAAACTTGAAATAGTCAACTCCATAGCTGCTTCTTACACATAGGCTCTACAAATGTCCTGTGGACATACTTTATAGGTCTGTACATTGTGTGCTCGCGTATCTTCTCTGTATGACCTTTTGAAAAGCAATGACAGATTAGAAGTGCATTGTAAAATGGTAAGATCTGTGAGCCACTCAACAGAGTAAGACCTCACAAATTTCTTCCTGCACACACATGTACTCAATTTGAACTTTTGCTGAAGACCATACAGTGAGTTTTGTCTGCATCTTATAAGTAAAAAGAAAGGTACTATTTCATGATTTAGTGGGTTTTTTCAACCAACATTTCTGGTCATACAATCTTCTTATTGTAAACTGATGTTTTATAGTGAAATTTTTCCTTGTAATCCTAGTTCTCAATAGGAATTCTATTCTCAACAGTGTGTGTGGAAATGCAGTTTCAGTCTAGTTTATGTATATTTTCTGCATCATGAGTATTCAACATTAGCCTGGTGCGAACCTTGAGGCTGGTAAGGAGGATAGTGATGTTCTTGCTGTACCAGAACTTAGTTACATAGGTGAACAACAGCAGGAATTTTGATATCTGTAGAATTTAAAGAAGATCCTAGAAGTTTTGAGTCTTCTCAGGCTATGCAACACCTCAGTGAAGGTTTTGATTAAGTTTTGCATGCAGTCTTCAAAACTCTTTTTATTTCAAGATTTCAGGTAATGTCTTTAATGAAAAGAACCTATAATCCTTGCCTGACACTTAGGTCAGTTTTTCATTCTTTTTCACTATGTGATAATATTACTATCTTTAGGATCATAGGATAGTTCAGTTTACCAGGGACATCAGGAGGTCTCAAGCCCAACTTCTTGCACATGACAGGGTCAGCTCTGAGATCAGACCAGGTTACTCAGATCTTGATCCAGTTTGTTCTTAAAAACTCCAAGGATGGAGACTTCACAACATCTCTGGGCAGGCTGTTTCACTGCTTGACTGTCCTCTTGCAGAAAAAGTTTCTCTCATTTCAGTTTATGTCTGGCATACCTTGTCCTCCTACCACAGAGCACTGTGAACAGCCTGGCCCCATTGTTTTGATAACCTCATCATCACCTAGGGGATTACAGCCATCTCTTTTCCAGTCTGAACAATCCCAGCTCTTTCAGCCTCTCCTCACAGGGCAAGTGCTCCAGCTCCTGCCCACACTGCCAACTCTCTGCTGAACTCGCTCCAATTAACCAATCCCTTTGATTAATTGGGGGGCCCAAAATTGCACACTGGACTCTAGATACAGTCTCACAAGTGCTGAGGAGAGGGATATAATCACTTCCCTTTGACTTCTTGGCCATTCTCCTGTTAGTACAACTCAGGAGGCTCTTGGCCTTCTGTGCTGCACGGGCACACTGCTGGCTCATGCCCAGCTTGCTGTCTACCAGCACCTCCAGGTCTTTCTCAGCAGAGCTGCTCCCCTGCTACTTAGGTCCCAGCCTCTGTTACTCCATGGGAGCTCTTTTTTCCCAAGTGCAGGACTTGTCATTTGTCCTTGTTGAATCTCACGAGCAAAGATAACCAAATATTGTCTTATACTTAGATTATTTATTGCTCTTTCAGTTTATGGTCTTTTGTGGATCTGTTTAAGAGAAACCATTGGGCTAATATGCACAGGATTCAGACAGGAAAACAATGCCAGTATCTCCGAGCTGTGATTGCAGCACTAAATTTAAGTAAAGGGCTCCTGATGAGAAGAAATCCTTATCAGCTTAGTAACATGGCTTTTCTAAAGCAATTGCGGAACTTCTGGACCCAAAATAGTATCTGTGCTTTGTACAACATATACTTGTTCTCCATCTCAGCTTTATGACGAATCATTACAGAGAAGATTTACTAACACAAGGGACATACTGAAGTCAAGAAAATGATTCCTAGTTAATTATTAAAGAAAGAGAAGCAGACAAATGAAATTAATTTTAAATATTTTATGGGATCAGGCAACATCATGACCTTGTGGTTACATTTTCTAAAATTATTTGTTAAAAAAAAGGAAACTTCCTATTCAGATCATAGAGATTGTGATTATTTTTAAAGCCATTTTGGTTGAGTAGCAGTATTTTTCTTCCTTAAATCAGACTTCTGTATTTCCTGTAGCTTGTGCTTTGTGGTAAAACTTGCTACTAAATTTGGTTTTAGCCAGAAAACACAGCATATTCTATTCTATAGCAATATCTTCCTATGATGTTCTTGTTTCTTGTGAATTACCAACTCAGATGGCTAACCAGAGTCCTTTATTTCCCTCTGTGGTTTGGGATTTTTTTTTTTTAGGATTACTTTTTTTTGGTTAAGTTTACTTAACTGGTTTAACCCCAGCTGGCAACTAAGCACCACACAGCCGCTCGCTCACTCCGCCCCAGTGGGACTGGGGAGAGAATCGGAAGGGTAAAAGTAAGAAAACTCGTGGGCTGAGATAAAGACAGTTTAATAGGTAAAGCAAAAGCCACGCACGCAAGCAAAGCAAAACAAGGAATTCATTCACCACTTCCCATCGGCAGGCAGGTGTCCAGCCATCTCCAGGAAAGCAGGGTTCCATCACGTGTGACAGTTACTTGGGAAGACAAGTGCCATCACTCCAAATGTCCCCCCCTTCCTTCTTCTTCCCCCAGCTTTATATGCTGAGGATGACGTCCTATGGTATGGAATATCCCTTTGGTCAGTTGGGGTCAGCTGTCCCAGCTGTGTCCTCTCCCAGCTTCTTGTGCATCCCCAGCCTCCTCGCTGGTGGGGTGCCGTGAGAAGCAGAGAAGGCCTTGGCTCTGTAAGCACTGCTCAGCAGTCATCCTGAACATCCCTGAATTATCAGCACTGTTTTCAGCAACAATCCAAAACATAGCCCCATACTAGCTACTAAGAGGAAAATTAACTTTATCCCAGCCAAAACCAGCACAAGTTGCATGCTAAATTTTTTGATACATTATTAAATTTACTCTTCACTTAGTCTCCCATTATCAGAGTTGTCCTGCATACATATGTAATATATAAATATGTATATATGTAATACAAAATCTATATGTATATATTTGTAATCTGTATGTAATTAAATATGCATTTAAGGCAAAAGAAAATTAAAAAAAAAAGTAATAAACCCCCCTGTAAAACTACATGTGGTGTTATCTAAAAATTTTATATTTAAAACTTTATATTTAAAGCTTAATGATTCATCTTAGTATCTATGGATACCAGTAATAACATCCCATAGAAGTAGTTTTGGTATTTGTATTGACATGATTGTGTTACAATGGCAGTATCCTCTAAAATAATAGGGGAGTCTCTGATTCAGTGAACTCAGCTTTCACAGAAATTTTATAATATAGTGTCAGTATGTCAGTTAACTAATCTAATGATTTTTTTTTTACCTAAGAAACTTATTAAAACATGTTATTATATTAAAATACCTATGTCCAAAAGTTTTACTGAAAGCTTTTTATTTCTAGACCACAGTTAAACTGTACGAAAGAACAATAATCTGAAATTTATAGCAGTATATATAAAAGGTGAAAAAACTGAGCATATTTTTTGTAGGATATCCACACTGTTCTTACCATTTATCTTTGTAATAACTGCTCTAACTACACCTGAACTGACCACAAGGAAAGTAGATATGTATATAGCTGATGCTCTTTAGACTTAGTGTGTCATCTGTAATGATACACTGCACCTGAATTACAAATGAAGCATTCCCTTGCACTTCCATAATACTGTATCACTATTTTATTATGCAGGGGGGTTGATTGGTTGCTCGGCATTACTCTGTTTGAATAGATGGCAATATTTCTTAGTTCATATGAATTTTTTTAATTCCACTTACTGTTTTAAAATTAATTTTAATCATCTTCTTAAATAACGCTGTCAAATATGGCTCTGATTCAAGTCCACTGAAGTAAATGGGAAGGTTCCATAGATTTCAAAAGTCTTTGGACCAGATCTCATCTGAAAATCAATCAAAATACGATTTCCAAAAGATAAAGATTTCTAGTGCAATCTGAGGACATTACTGAAACATCCTGAAAACAATCCAAAATTCAATTAATTTTCTGAGTTTGATGTTGGCTTCCTATACTTTAGGCAGATAACAGAGGACTAGTACAGATAGCTTGCACTTCTGTTTGTGATATTTTTGACAGCTATCATAAGTTATTGAAAATGCCACCTCAAAGAGAGTGTGATGCTGTATGTAGCTTTTCTCATTTACAGGAGTTATTTTCAAAACGTTATATAAAATGAGTATTTTACTCTGATATTTAGCGTAGGTGTACTCTTACCTGATGCTGCTCCAGCTTTTCATGTGCCCTTTTTGGACATATTAACAGGGATTTTAAGTAATATAAGCAATAATAAAAAACATGAAAATGCATACATATATACATATGCACATAAAAACACACACATGTGAACACATACATTCACACATCTGAAAATAAACAATGGGCTTTTTTTTTACTGGAGCAATTTTTTATCCTGTACTTGCAGTGGAATATGTGGTATCTCTCATTAAATAATACATTTCAAAATAAAGGAAACCCAACTGTCTCATTATAACATCAACATTAGTTCTGGTAATGACAAATTAAAATAAACCTGTATACACATGCAGAACTTGTGTTATAGTTATTTTATATTTTATACTAGTGCTGCTTGTTCTTAGTCATCGATATTCTTTTTTACTTTTTCCCATAAGTGCAGTACAACATTGGTAGATACACCCTAAGGGAAAATGAAATAATTTATATATAAAATAAAATAAAATAAAATAAAGCTAATAATAATATAACATAATTTAACATAATTTAACATAATTTAACCTAATATAACATAATATAACCTACTATAGCATAACATAACATAATATAATATGTAATAAATATATTCTTAAGACTTTGTGGGAACATATTTTGCACGTCTGCGCAAGGAAAGGTTTGTTTTGAACTATTGCAGCTCTCCATAAAACAAAGGAATTAAATGTTGATTTCTAGTATCAAGAACAAGACAACTTCTAAATCAGTGTTTAAGGAGTAAAGAGTGGGAAATGAGCAATGACATGCACTGCTTTTACTTGTAATAAATAGATTATCACTAACAACTGCCATCACCTCTTCTTGACTATACATTTTGATGAAGCTCCTCAGATATGGTTTCATTATTATTTATTAATATTGAATCTGTGCATGAATGGTTCATACACTGATATGAATTTGATCTCAGTCTGTTGTAGTCACATAGCTGCATTTCTATTGTATTACAGCATCTGGAAGTTAAAGAAGTTTTACACAAGCTGCAAGAAGACAGAAATGCAAGGTAGCATTAGTAGGAGTACAGCATACTGATAATAGCTGATTCAACATCAAACCTTCCTGTTAACACATCACGTCATTAAACAACTGAACTGGCAAGGGTTAGATAGTGAATTAGTGCTCTGTGTAACCTAGCACTGGGATCCCAGTGTCAGATTTTCACTGTTGTCAAGCCACAGCCTAGTGGATAACATTTAACAATTTTTTTTTTTTTCTGACAAGAAAGCTGATCTGATACTCGGTTCCACATTCAACCTCTGCATTAGCCCTTTTCCATCTCCTACAGAATGTCTTCTGTATATGCAAAGTGATCTAGATAATCAAATCACATTTTCAGTCATTGTCACAACACCTTATTTCAACCATCGCTTCACGTAACTGTATTTCAACAGTACATTTCACATATTTCAACTTACACTTCAAGTAACCTTTCCAAAGCTTCTAAATATTTTGGCATTTTAAATATCACAAATCTGTCCATCCTAGTTCTTTCACCAGATGAGGAAGTTAACGAATTGTGTGCAATATGTGTTCATTTTACTTATGTGTAAGAAACTTTTGTTGTAATATTGACAATGGGTAATTGTTCCTGACCTATGTTTTAAACCGGACTATTTATTCAGTATAAGTTTTCCAAATTCATCTGATTATTCATGCCTATTTCTCAGACAAAAAGATATATAAATATTTTAAAATTTATATCTGTGGTAAAAATCTGTACTTGCTGACCTTGTTTCCTTACTTTGACTGATCTTTTTCTGACTTCTGTAGGTACTGTATTCACCAGCTACAAACAAAGGATGGGAAAGAAGCCTACACAGAAAATTTGTAAATCTAGGCAACAAGCTTCTTTTTATAGTCAATTTGACTACAGAAAACTCAATCTTATTGAAATAAATGAGAGTTTTTCTTTTGATCTTAATAAGGATAAAAGAATACATCCAGAAATATAGATCTTTACTTACTTTTTTTCCTGAGTTGCTCTCATTGCCTTATGTTATTGACTTTTGTTTTCATATAAATAACTTGCCACAAGAAAAGTGAAAGAAACAATAAAACACCTCTCATCTCCTCTCCTAGTCTCAACTCCCTTTGTTTTTACCACACATTATACTCAGTCCCACCTTGGTGAGGTGAGGTGACAGATGGTGCAGGAGGTTGAGGTCATAGCGTACAGATTTCCTTCTGCTACTCCTCGCTTCTTACTTGTTTTCCTCTGCTGCTCCTTACTTCTTACTGCTCCTCTGCTCAAATGTGGGTCACCCATGGGCTGCAGTCCCTCTGGGGAAGCCCTGCTGTGGTGTGGGTCACGCGTGGGCTGCAGTCCCTCAGAGGCATCCCTGCTCCAGCATGCAGGGATGGCACAAGGTGGCTCATGGCCTCCTCCCATACAGAACACCCTGCAGCCCTTGCTACTGAAACCCTGCCTTTTATGTCCAATACAACATTGTAGGCTATTTTCAACTGCTTAATAACCTGACGCAACCTAATTACATCATTCTTTTGGGAGGAAAAGAAAAGGAAACCACAAGCTAGGTCTTTATTGTATTCTGGAACACTGATGCTTTGAAAATATAATTAACCAAATTTCTCAAGCAAAACCTATTATTTGTTGGGTTGAGTTGAAATCTGTTTACATCACCTGTTTTTCTACATAAAATATTGTAGATGATAGTCTCTTAACATATATTTTTCCTTCACACTATAGGCTACTGAAATCCTAGGAAAATATTTTTCTATCTATCACCCTCAAAGAACTGGAGAAAAAAATGCATAGAATTTTATATGTGTAAACACACACCTGCTCTCACAATTCTGTTTAATACAAAAGAAGACAAAATTACTTCTGTGTTCTTTGGGGTATATAAATACTTTTAAGAGAACCATGCAGAAGCAGGCATGGTTTTTATTTAAGGCTGTAGGACTCTTAAAAGCACACAAAGAATGTGGTTAGACTAACTGAGACCTCTGACAGACATGCAGCAGCGGATTAAAAGTGAACGGCTGAAACTGTTGCCATCCTTAGCACTCCTCCATGCCATCCTGACCAGTGTTATCTCCCCGGAGGCAAGGATGTCTGATTTGCTTGTGAATAAGTAGAACCACCACAGCCTTCATCCTCTATCTTACTTTAAACTGACTCCAGCTTTGTTTAACTTCTGTATGACAAACTGGAAACTGAGGTGATGCTGGAGCTGATTTGTGAATGGATCAGACGTACCTACCTCAGGGGCAACTATGTTTGTCAGTGGGATGGGAAAAATGAGTGGGGGTGGTTGGAGCTGCAGCTGATTGACTTATATCTGCTAGTTCATGTCTGTTAAGAGCCCTGAGAGGAGGAATATCTTCTCTGATGACTTTACTTCCCTCCATCTTTCCTCCATGTTCTTCATTTCTCTATTTACCACACAGTTATTGCTCTTATTCTACCTGGAGCAGATCTTTGTGATTGGAGCACTTTTTGGTTTGTGAGGTATTTAACACTTTCTGGTTGCTCAAAACACAAAATAACTGAAATGTAATGATGTAATTAGAAATTAATAAGGTATCTGTTGTGGCAGACCTGATTCTAATTCATGATGTTAACAATGAAAAATTCTCAAGAGAAGACTGAAATATAATTCAGTAAATTGTTCTGAACAAATGGGGGATTTAAGTAGTGAGAAAAGTTAACAAATACACATGTTAATTTCATATAATGGCTAGTACAAGTTATGATACTAGGCCCCCTCAAATGCACTTTGTACTTAAATGAACATTATGCAAGTTTAGCAGTTCACCATACACAGGACACTGAGCTTAGTTTCCTGGGCTGCATACAGTATTAATAACATTTCCAACATAGAACTTTTCTTTATAAAAACATGAACAGACAGAATAGAATCTCCCTGACTCTGAAAAGAAAGTACAGACTATGTTTCTGAAATGCTGTGTAATTTCTACTCAGAGCCACTCCTGAACAGTAAGGGCGATTTAATTATCTAAATAGCAATTAGGAAATTAAATGGAGTTGAAAGCTTACATTCCTTTGAGGCCTGGGACTTGGCAAATATGGAAAGAAGTCAAAGGCTTTTATTCCTGATCATATCTTAAGGGGTATGCGGTAATGTAAAACTTCAGAAGACAGGCTTTTTTTTCCCCTCAAGATAATTAAGGGTGCATATTTTACTTCTGCTGGGATGAAAAAAAAATATATGTTCCATATAGATGGAGGTAAGCTTGAAGACTGATGCTAGTAAAAGGGACTTCAACTTTTATAATCATAAGCAAATACCAAAATGTTGTTCACAAATACCTTAAACTCCAGCTCCATTAAAACCAGTTACTTATCCTGTGTACTGTATATTGGATCATCTAAACTTGAATTATGTTTATTTGTACAACAGGAAGTAAGGAAGAATCCTATTTAGGAAGAATCTTAAACAGTTAGGACAAAAGACTGTAAGGCAGCCAGAGATTCACAATAAATGTATCTATGACAGTGTTCTGAAGATAATGACACACACAAAACTTTAATTTTTATGGAATGCATTGTCTGCAATATATGGAAACAGAAATGTGATTTTGAAATTTCATCAACCCACAAATAATTTAAGTAAGGAAGTCTATTATTTGTAGCATTTACAGAAAACTTCAGCAACTATTAATGAAGATTATTAAACTACTTATTAAATAGTGCTTATTCACCAGCTAGTAATTTAAATATAATTGTTATTTTATAATACAAACATATATCAATAATATAAAATTTTCTCATAGGCTTGCTACTGCAGTGTTGCAATTAGATCTAATATTTGAATGTCTGTTGCAACACAATTGCATCATTAAAAAATGTATCTATGTTCTGTGTGATGCCTCTTGAGAAAGGTCATCTATTTCCATTGCCAAAATTTTGTGTGCTGAGACAATGGTGATCACAGTATGTAACCTAAACCTAACGTATCCTAATTAATGAAAGCGAAATGAGCCTCTTGGTGCATCGCCTCCACCAATGACTGTTCAAAGGTCTCAGTCATCTTCAGGACAAGCCAGTGTTCTTGAATGCTGAGTGGGAGTCACTGAAGCTAAAACCAGGAAATGCTAAGTGTTTTGCACTGTGCATTTGGGAGTCTTCGCTGGGATTCTGACAGCTGATTTTTGGATGGAGAAATATAAATGTTTGGGATTCATCATTCCTCATGGCTGGAAGATGAAGAAGCAGTAGCTAAAGCAACTGCAGCTTTTTGGCATTGCAGTCTAGTGACAAAACACACACCTGAGCATGGGAGAGTTTAATTTCCTCTTCACTTCCATGTGTCTTCTATCCTAAACAGACAAATTATATATTATGCTAAACTCTAATAGGCCCAATTTTTAATCTCACTGTAGAAGGTAGATTTGGCAGTGCAGAACACAACTGTACCAAACAGTCCCTGTACTGGGTGCACATGGCAAAGTTGTGGTAGTGGGACAGGGGAGATGTGCTTATAGATGTCTCTGTAAGAAGAGGTCAGGGGCTGCACTGTGCTGGTTCCAGTCTGTTCCAGCCAGCTCTGCAATGGACCTCACACAGGACACAGCTAATCCTGTCAGTGAAGCTGCTGGTTCTCCTGAGAAAACATATTTAAGAAAGAGCAAAATTCCACATAGGCAGTGAGCAGTGATGAAAAAAAGTGTGAGAAACAATCCTGCAGACACCAACATCGGAGAATAAGGAAGGGGAGGAGGTGCTTCAACTGCTGGAGCAGAGATTCCCCTGCAGCCTGTGGAGAGAAGCATGCCGGAGCAGACATCCACGCTGCAGTCCATGGAGGATCCCACACCGGAGCAGGTGGATATTTCCTGAAGGGAAGGCCATGGAGCACCCATACTGGAGCAGCGCAAAAGTGTGAAGAGGAAGGAGTAGCAGAGAGGATCTGTTATGGACTGACCATGAACCCCCCATTCCCCTTCCTCCCTGTGCCACTCAGTTTGGGAGGAGAAGGGAGAGGCATTGGGAATGAAGGAGTGACACTAATTGGTAAGTGATCTCCTTGTCTTCGTCTCAGGCTACAAGGCTTTTTTCCATCTTATTTTCTTCTCCTCCCGCCTCCCCTCCCAAGAGCGGATGGGTGGGCAGCTGGCAGTGATATTTTTCTTTTATAGAAGAAAACCAGTGGAAGACAGGGAGAAATTAAGGAGATTTGCAATACATAGCTGAAACTCTGTGTTGGACAGAATACTGGGATTAGAGGAGTGAGAGTTTAAGGGACTTTTTTTTTCCAAAGAAGAATGTTCTTCTAAGATTCTCTTCTAGCTTCATCTTAACAGCACCTTTACTAGATGTCATGATGCTCTATGTTTCTTCCTGAAATTGATGGATAGAGAACTTAATTTCTTTAGACTTCTTGAAAGACTCTGAGAGGTTTTAATGCCAAGGGATTTAAAGGTTTGTTCCAAGGGAATTCTCAGAAAGAGCTGAAAACAATGATGTCAAGATATCTGATCCTTTTCCTTAGTACTGCAGAGTTTCACGAAGAAAACACACCATAAGACTTCTATAGAAAAGAGTCTTTCCTGCGAGGTTGTGGCAGGGTTTTTTTCTTTCCTTTTTTTCCCCATTTCTATTAAGACATAGTTCCATCCATATGGGATGAGACCTATTTTAAGAAGTGAGAAGCTAGTGATGGTGAGAGATAGTTGCAAAATGTGGAAGTATAACTTTCACTCTCTGGATTTATAAATAAGCATCTTGTTTTTCATACAAGCTAGGAAACATCCCTCCTCTTTTGCTATTTATGATATACATCAATAATTAAAATCCACATAATCATATCAGGTTTTTTCTTTCCTGTATGTGAGCACCTCATAATATTTATCCAGTTCTAAACTTTCCGAGATATTTTTGTTGAAATTTCCTTATTAATGAATAATGAAATGTTTGCTTAGGTTTCTGTTGAAAACCTGACTTGCCCGTGTGCCTCTTTAGGAGTTCCTTCTTAAAGGGGGCAGAGGACACAAAAGTCTGGGGAGTTTCATCGACCAAGTTTATAGCATCTCAGCAAAGGACTACCAGGATCTACTTCTCAAGAAGTAGTCTTTTGGGGGAAGGATTTGTAGAAGGCGAAGCTTGGAAGGCAGGTGAGGCAGGGTATGATTTGTGTATGTGAAAATGTAAGGGGGAGAGTTCCAAGGAGGCAGGCTGGGGAAGGATGAGGGACAAAAAGACATACTCCATATGAGTAGTTCACCTATTGTTTCAACCAGGATACAAGTGTGCTCAAAGTATTTTAGTGAAATCTGGTGTTAAAGAAATACTCTTAATTGCAAGTCTTTCCTCCTCCCCCCCTCACTGCCCATTCTACAGATGTTGGTCCTAACCTATGATGTTTCTATGTGCACCACACAATCTTTAGTAATTTTACACGGCCTTCTGTATTTTCCAGTTGTGTTCACTTACTGAATCTCATTCTCTTTCAAACAGGAGTGATTCTATAGAGTTCTGTGAAGCTATTTAGTATGAAATGGTACAGGAAAGAAGAAGATGATACCATTTCCCAAGTATTTTTTAAAGGAGTCCTGAGTATCATTCACTTTTGACTAGTAATTTCACAATCTTTTTCATTTTCAAATGTGACTTAAACCTTCAAAGCACGATGAAGTTTTGGGGAGTCTATTGAGCTATTCCAATGAGCTATGGTTCAAATTGTATTTTCTCATAGTTTTCCCACAAAAATTTATTTTAACCATTGTTTCTGCGCTCTCTGTAGTCAAACTAACCAGCTGGTTGTTTAGGATAGTCTTTTAAGGCCATGTGGTTGTCCTCTGAGTGTTCAAAAATAACCATTACTGTCTGATGAGATCACATTCAGAGAGCTTTGTCCAGGTCTGGGCTCCCCAGTAAAAAGAGACATGGACATGCTGGAGCAAGTACAGTGAAGGGCCACTAAAGTTAGGGTATTGGAGCATCTGGCATTCAGGGAAAGGCTGAGAGGACTGGGACTGTTTAGCCTGGAGAAGGCAAATCTAAGGGGGATCTCATCAATGGGTTTAAACGCCTGACAGGAGGAAGTAAATAAGATGAAGCCAGACTTTTATTAGTGATGCCCAGTGAAAGGACAAGAGGAAATGGACACAAAATGGAAGCACAGGAAATTCTCTTTAAACATAAGAAAAAACTTTTATTGTGATTTGTGCACTGCCAAAGGTTGCCCAGAAAGGTTGTGGAGTCTCCATCCTCGAAGATACTCAAAACCTGACTGGACACAGACCTGAGTAACGTAGTCTAGGTGATCCTGCTTTGAGCAGGGTAGGATGGACCAGATGACCTCCAGAGGTCCCTTCCAACCTCAGAAACTCTGTGATTCTGTATTCTGTAAAGTTTTGATTTTTTATCTGAGGGACACAAATAACAGAGGATTTGTCTGCCTCCCCTACACTGCACGTAACACAGAAAATTCTCTTGGTTTCTCATGGAAATAGGACTTCTACATCATGTCAATCATCTCTTCATCTCCTTGCTAATAGTTTGTGAACTCATTGGCCAATTTCTCCCAAATTTGTCAGAAAAATAGAGATGTCTATTTAAATTCTAACAGTCTCCACAAGAACAAGAAACAGACTAGATCCTCATAGGCTGTCTTTAGCAGTAACCAATATAATATATATATATTATATATATACATATTATACATAGCTCCATATATATGTAATAGCTCCACTTCATTTGAGCTACTTAAATTGTCTGTGAGCTAAACATAAAGGCCCTGATTAATTCCATGAGACCAATTCTATAGTTCAGCAGTTGTCTTCTGAAAGGAGATCAGCTTTGATTGAAACCTGAGATTTGCCTACTCTTACTCTGGAAAAAAGCAGTTCTGAGTTTAAGGTTCATGTTCTAAAAATGAAAATCCACTAAAAATGATGGATTTCAGAAGATCATCAGAAATGCAACTGTGAAAACAAGACTAATAAAGCAGCTTGTCTTAGAATAGCCAACAGTTTTGTACCTGGAAATGGAATATATGCTTATTTTTTTTAATTCCTGTCTACACAAAAAGGATTTACACCTAAGTTTATACAGCTTCCTCATGTCCCAGTTTTAAAAATCTACCCTTCTGCTTATTAATTCCAACAGAGGAATTAGGTATGTACAAAGTAGGTGCTACTGTCTAGAGTCTTTACATAATTCATGGAGAGACTCAAGCACCCTATTGTCTTAAATTGGAAATGTTGATTAAACAAGGCATTGAACTTTGGTCTAGTATAGTTTTGAAAGGTGAAACCTTCAGATCAGAAGCTCCAACAAAGAAATTTTGCATAATCTATATTAAAATATCATAAAATATGTACAAAAATATGTAAAAATCCATATTTGGAGAGTGCTTTTAAATAGTTCTTAATCAAAGAATTAATTAGCTGGGGTTATGCAAGGGTCTGTGCTGGGAGAACAAGTGTACAAGGGAGACATAGTTTCATTCAGTACCTAAATGATAAAATAGAGAGTAAGATTATTAAGTTTGCAGACGATAACAGTCTGGGAGGAAAAACAAACACATTAGAGGAAAGGATTAGAATTGAAAATTATCTTCATATATGGAAGATACAGTCTTAAAACTGTTATACTATACTAATCAAAATTAATGAGTTCAATATAATACCTTTAAGTTGCCAGGCTGGATAAGGCTTTGAGCAACCTGATCTAGTGGAAGGTATCCTTGCCCATGGCAGGGGGGTTGGAACTAGATGATCTTTATGGTCCCCTCCAACCCAAACCATTCTATGATTCTATAATTCTGTGATTCTAAGTCAGAATAACTAACAGTCTATATACAGATTAAATAACTGTCTAGGTAGATGCTCTGTAGAAAAGGAACCTAAACATTGAACAGACTGTTTTAGAATAGACTATTTTAGTTGGAAGGGACATACAATGATCATCTAGTCCAACTGCCTGACCACTTCAGGGAGGACCAAGCTAAAGCATGTTGTTAAGGGCATTGTCCAAATGCCTCTTAAACACTGACAGGCTTGAGGCATCAACCACCTCTCTAGGAAGCCTGTTCCAGTCTTTGACCACCCTCTTGGTAAAGAAATGCTTCCTAATGTCCAGTCTGAATGTCCCCGGCGCATCTTTGAACCATTCCCATGCATCCTGTCACTGGATCCCAGGGAGAAGATATCAGCACCTCCCTCTCCACTTCCCCTCCTCAGGAAGCTGTAGAGAGCAATCAGGTCGCCCCTCAGCCTCCTTTTCTCCAAACCAGACAAACCCAAAGTCCTTAGCCAGTCCTTATAGGACATTCCTTCCAGCCCTTTCACCAGCTTTGTTGCCCTCCTTTGGACACATTCAAGTATCTTAACACCCTTCTTAAATTGTGGGGCCCAGAACTGCACACAGTACTCAAGGTGAGGTTGCACCAATGCTGAATACAGTGGGATAATCACCTCTTTGACCGGCTGGTCATACTGTGTTTGATGCACCCCAGGATGCAGTTTGCCCTCTTGGCTGCCAGGGCACCCTGCTGACTCACATTGAGCCTGCTGTCAACCAGCACCCCCAGATCCCTTTCTGCAGGGTTGCTCTCCAGCCACTTCCAATTTGTACTTGTGCCCAGCATTACTCCATCCTAGGTGCAGAATCCAGCATTTGGACTTGTTAAATTTCATCCCATTAATCATTGCCCAGTGCTCCAATCTACCTAGATCCCTCTGCAAGGCCTCTTGTCCCTCAAGACAGTCAACAGCACCTCCCAGTTTGGTATCATCAGCAAACTTGCTAATGATGCATTCAACTCCTGCATCCAGATCGTTGATAAATGTATTGAACAGAACTGGGCCTAGAACTGAACCCTGAGGAACACCGCTGGTGACTGATCGCCAGCCAGATGTAGCTCCATTCATTACAACCCTTTGAGCCCTGCCCTTCAGCCCTGCCTAGCACACCATGAACCTGCTCATCCCACAGTTGGACAACATCACAGAGGGACAGTATCAAAAGCCTTACTGAAATCCAGAAAAACTACATCCACTGCCTTCCCTTCATCCACTAGATGGGTGACATTCTCATAGAAGGATAGCAAATTAGTTAAACAGGACTTTTCTTTTGTGAACCCGTGTTGACTGTGCCTGATGATTGCATTATTCTTTAAATGCCTTTCAATAGTACTCAGTTGTATTGGGTTTGTGGGGCAAGGTTTTGGTAGTGGGGGGCTACAGGGGTGGCTTCTGTGAGAAGCTGCTAGAAGCTTCCCCTATGTCCGATGAAGTCAATGCCAGCCAGCTCCAAGTCGGACCTGCCACTGGCCAAGCCCGAGCCAATCAGTGACAGTGGTAGCGCTTCTGTGATAACATATTTAAGAAAGGGAAAAGAAGCTACAGGGGAGTGGCAGTTGCAGCCAGAGAGAGCGGAGTGAGAAGATGTGAGAGAAACAACTCTGCAGACACCAAGGTCAGGGAAGAAGGAGGGGGAGGAGGTGCTCCAGGCGCCGGAGCAGAGATTCCCCTGCAGCCTGTGGTGAAGACCATGGTGAGGCAGGCTGTCCCCCTGCAGCCCACGGAGGTTAATGGTGGAGCAGATATCCACCTGCAGCCCGTGGAGGACCCCACACCAGAGCAGGTGGAGGCCCAAAGGATGCTATGACCCCGTGGGAAGCCTGCACTGAAGCAGGGTCCTGGCATGACCAGTGGACCCGTGGAGAGACAGGAGCCCATGCTGGAGCAGGTTTGCTGGCAGGACTTGTGACCCCGTGGGGGACCCACGCTGGAGCAGTCTGTTCCTGAAGGACTGCACCCCGTGGATGGGACCCATGCTAGAGCAGTTCATGAAGAACTGTAGCCCGTGGGAAGGACTCATATTGGAGAAGTTCGTGGAGGACTGTCTCCCATGGGAGGGACCCCACGCTGGAGCAGAGGAAGAGTGTGAGTCCTCCTCCCCCTGAGGAGGAAGGAGCGGCAGAAACAATGTGCAATGAACTGAACGAAACCCCCATTCCCCATCCTGCTGTGCCGCTGGGAAGGGAGGAGGTAGAAAATTCGGGAGTAAAGTTAAGCCCAAGAAAAAGAGAGGAGTGGAGAGAAGGTGTTTTTAAGATTTGGTTTTATTTCTCATTATCTTACTCTGATTTGACTAGTAATAAATTAATTTTTTCCCCAAGTCGAGTCTGTTTTGCCCATAACAGTAATTGGTGAGTGATCTGCCTGTCCTTATCTCAACCCATGAGCCTTTTGTTATATGTTCTCTCCCCTGTCCAGTTGAGGAGGGGGAGTGATAGAGTGGCTTTGGTGGGCACCCGGTGTCCAGCCAGGGTCAACCCACCACATTAGCATAATCTTCTCCATAAATTTTCCAGGAACTGAGGTTAGATTAACAGGTCTGTAGTTCCCTGAGTCTTATATCGCACCCTTTTTGTAGATTGGAATAACACTGGCTAGCTTCCAGTCAGCAGGGACCTCCCCAGACTCCCAAGACCTTTGGTAGATGACCAAGAGGGGTCCTGCCATAACATCCTCTCGCTCCTTCAGTACTCTGGGATGAATCCCATCAGGCCCCATGGGCTTGTGAACATTCAGCTGATACAGCTGGTCCCTTACAATTTCAGTGTCCACAAATGGAAAGTCACTGTTCCCACACTCATGGTCCTCTGACTCAGGCGGCTGGGCAGCTTAAGGTCTATCAGTGTTATCAAAGACTGAGGCAAAAAATGCCTTGAATGCCTCCGCTTTTTCTTCATCCCTATTAGTCAGATGACCATTTTCAACAAGTATCGGTCCAATGTTTTCTTTAGATCGCCTCTTGCTATTAAGGGCTACTTAAAAAAGCCCTTCTTGTTATCTGAAACAACACTGGCCAGTTTCAACTCTAATTGAGCTTTGACCTTTCGTGTCTTCTCCCTGAATATACCAACCACGGCTCTGTAATCTTCCTGCAAAGCCTGACCTTGCTTCCAGAGATCATACAATTTCTTTTTCTTCGAGCTCCATGAGGAGTTCCCTGTTCAGCCAAGCTGGTCTTCTGCCCTGCTTGCTTGACTTACGACACAGTGGAATTGCCTGCTCTTGTGCTTCTAAAAGGTGGTTCTTAAACACTGACCAGCACTCACGGACTCCTAAGCCCTCAAAAGCAGATTCCCACGGTACTCTGCTAAATAGCTCCCTGAACAGCTTAAAGATTGCTCTCCTGAAGTCGTCCAGGGTAGCAACTCCGCTGTCCTTTTTTCTTCTTACACTGAAAATTTTAAACTCAACCGTTTTATGATCACTGTGGCCAAGACAGCCACCTACCATTACATCCTCCACAAGCCCTTCTCTATTCACAAACAGCAAGTCTAGGAGGGCATCTTTCCTAGTTGGCTCACTGAGTACCTGTGACAAGAAGTTATCTCCTACAAACTTCAAGAATTTCCAAGACCTGCTCATCACAGCAGTATGATATTCCCAGTTGATATCTGGGGAGTTGAAATCTCCCATAAGTACAAGGGCTACCGATCCAGAAACTACTTCTAATTGCCTATAGAATAACTCATCAGTGCTTACGTCCTGGCTGGGTTACCGGTAGTAGACACCCACTGCAACACCTCCTTCGTTTTCCATCCTCCTAATCCTCACCCAGAGGCTCTCAACCACATAATCACTAACTGTAAACACTGTACAATCAAACCTCTCCCTTACGTATAGTTATGTAAAAACAGTGACACCATTGTTGAAGATCTGTTGGAAATGAGTCAACAAAAGGCTGCTGTTTCTTTATGTATGGCCTAAAGACAAGTAAAATTATCTTTCTGTTCTATTCATCATTGGTAAGACATTAATAGAGGCATTATGCCAAGTTCAAGACAGATGCAACATTTCAAGATCAATTAAAAAAAGCATGAGTGTCAGTTGAAAGAGGTGGAGGTAAGGAGATCAGAGAGGTGATATCTTGAGGTATTTCCTAGGTTACTGGTTCCTTGAGTCTACGTTATAGGCATTATAATCAAAGAGTCTGGAAGCAAAAGTAGCAAATAAAATGTTTATTTTAGCATTATTTTTTTTTTACTCTCAGTTTTCAGTGGACAAATCTGGGAAAAATATTAAACCTTCTTTGGTTTGGTCACAGAATAAAATGTCTATACTATTCTATAAGCAGAATAGTGCATCACAAAATAATAGATTACACAATTAAACCATTAAAATGTAATTCCTGAGAGACAAGGAGCGAATGTTGTGCCAAATTTTGTCTCTATGTATTGAGGTAATCTAAAGGTCCAAGTTACAAAATGATTAACTGATTCACCCTCCAGACACAACAGATGGAAACATTCTGATCCTGCTTTGTTGCATGAAAGACAGCTGATGACTTTGTTCACTTTTCTTCACTTCTTTTTTTATATTACACACTGCCATGGTCAGCTTTTGAAGTTTCAGTTGTTCTATTCCAAAACCTTTCTTGATTGTTGAAGAGAATCTTTTTCTTTAGCAGTGTGCTAATTGAAGTTGACAGACACAGCTACAGCTCCTCCTACAGAGTTACAAGCGCTGTAGCTTACTTATATTACTTACATATATATACTTATTCAGAAGCATAGAAATATTTATAATTATCTCTGATACATTACACTTATTTTTAGAGAGTGATAGAACATTTAAGCTAAGATTCACAATTAGCACCTAACTTACCTAATCCTTCTCTCTAGTGTTTCTTATTGACCAAACGTCTATGAAGGCTCCAACTTGAAATGTAAGTTAACTGAATCTGGGCTTCAGGTTTTATATTGCTTTCTAATTGTATTTTTGTACCAGAAAACAAACAAACAAACAAACAAACACACCAACCAACCCACCCTCACATCAGTTGCTTTGCCTCAATTCATACCACCAAGCTATGTGGCCTAATGCATTTTCCCAAATGAAAGTTTTCATAATCTAGCTTTGGTCTAACTTCCAGAAAAAATCTCTCCACTATCCTACAGACAGGGGCCCATATTAACTTAGTCGTCTCAGAAGCTCAGCGTCCTCACAAAAGCCAGGAGAAATTGTTCTTTCCTCCCTGTTATGCATTTTATGATATTGCTAGCATCTGCTTCTTTGGAAAAGTATACAGATCTTGATAGTATTTAACTCTATTTTCAGGTTATCAATGTGCTGGCATTTCTATCATCATTCAGTGAGCAGTGATTGTTGGCAACAATAAATGGATGAGAGACAGTACAAAATAATTGTGATACAAAAGACTGAAGATGAATTCATGGCACCTAAGGCTTCAAATTAAATGGCTCAAAATGAGGTATTAACATGAAATGCTGGCTCTGCTAATTTCTTAGGACAAGCTGTGGTTGCAGTTGTTTCTAACTGACAGGTGGAAATGATATCACTTCTTTGTGGGAAAACTGCCTGTTGTACAGGCAGGATAGTCTTTACCAGAAAAAATAGTACTGGGTCTTCCAGGTCTAAAACTAAGTCTTAAAGTATTTAAATTGTTAGACTGAATGTCATAAAGCTGTTTGGTGAAGACAGGGACAAATGGGGGCGGGGGTGGGAAATCTACTCAGCACAATTTTGAACATTTTTTTTTCAGTATGAAAAGGATATAATTCCTGGGTTGTCTGAGGATAAACCACAAAATTTTTTATGGAAGGATCAGGGAGAGAGAAAATAAGGTTTTCCAGTGAAAGTCAAAATAATTTTCTCATTTAGAATCAAGCAGCTGATGCTATACTCAAAATCTTGTTATGTGCAAAAGGGAATACGTTGTGTACATGGAGCGAAGAACTTACTGTTTAATTAAACTCTTAAAATCTAATCACAATACAGCAGTTTTTCAGTTACAACAATGCTGATACTCATAGCCCAAAGTAATATAGAAAAGCCTCATAAATAAAACTGCTATACATAAACTTACCATTAACATCCCTTTTTCTCTGGTCTTATGTTCACCTTCACAATATTTCTCTCCATCTTCATCAAAGAGATTGGAGATGTAGGGTTTTATGGTAAGTCAAAACCATCCCAATTTCTTTGATAAAAGGGATATGATGTCTTGGAATTAGTTTAATTTATTTTTTCTTAACACTACCTCTTCTGTGTTCCTTCTTGTCACTGGTTTCCCAGTTCCTCAGGCTTTTTTTTGTTCTTCATTATCTCTAAAACTGGTTTTATGTGATGCTCAAGGTTGCACTTTCTGGTAATGACCAGTGACTGATCACAGTGATTTGTGTTTACAGTTTGAGATTTCTGTCTGGTATCTGCACTCTTCCACAGCACATTTTATTATAAGATCACATCTACACTCTTCTACAGCACATTTTATTCTGAGATCACAGACAGTTCAATCTACACAGAACAATTACTTGGTTTTCCTAAAAGCTAAAACTAAACTACAATATTTTTTTTCAGCCGCTACCTGACAGTTAAAACTAGTTAAAATCAACTCAGGCCAAGACAAGCCAGAAGAAGTCCTGAGACCTCTGCTGTCAGGTCAATGCAAAGCCTATGAGCTTGATGGGGCTACACTGGCAATTGTAATAACATACACTGCAACAAAACTTGTAAGACTCTAAAATATGGGAGAAAATTACGTTTTCCAGCCTTTAAGCATGAGGTGTGTAGAATCTGCCTGTTTGCATGACTAGGAGGAACAAGTGTCTAATGCAAAATGTTTTGATGACAGATTTAGGATGATAGGATCAAAATAATTCATGAAATTGACCTCAGAAGGTCACCTGAATCCAAACTCTTGCTCAAAGCAGGGTCAGATATGAGGTCAGACAAGGCTACTCAGGGCTTTATCCAGTGTGGAATACAGTATACAGAATCGGATATAGTGTATAAAATCTTACAGACGTCAGGGTAGAATGTATCTAAAATGTTTAAGATTAATTACCCTCTGAAAGTGTCTACCTTTCCTGATTATAGGAGAACCTTAGGTGGTTAACTGACACTAGGTGCCTGACCTTTTCATAGCTTAAGATGAGTACCAACTTTTGCAGGTACTTTTTTGGTCTTCTGAAAAAATATTAAGATGAGAAACAATATCTGTTCAATCACTGATTCCCAAAAAGGTTTTTTTCTCATTCTCACCTATACCCCAAAAGTGCAGACCATCTTGGCAGAATATTTTCAGTGTAAATCTAATGTGCTCCATATGCATTCAAGCCCATCGTGTATTTGCTGGGCAACTGGCTTACTCATTTAAATAGCTTAGTAAATCCACAGTGGGATGACTTCTAATTTTTAATCAGTATGCAATCATCCTCTCCATCCCTGGGCATCACCATTTAATCTCAAACTTCGTTTGTCTTTATTTTTCCTGTACCTAGGTTCTTCTTTTGCATTAAAACTATGTGTTGGTTTTGGCTGGGATAGAGTTAATTTTCTTCATAGAAGCTAGTATGGGGCTATGTTTTGGATTGGTGCTGGAAACAGTGTTGGTAACACAGGGATGTTTTAGTTATTGCTGAGCAGTGCTTACACAGAGCCAAGGCCTTCTCTGCTTCTCACACCACCCCACCAGCAAGGAGGCTGGGGGTGCAAGAAGTTGGAAGGAGACACAGCTGGGACAGCTGACCCCACCTGACCAAAGGGATATTCCAGACCATAGGACGTCATGCTCAGCATATAAAGCTGGGGGAAGAAGAAGGAAGGGGAGGACATTGGGAGTGATGGCATTTGTCTTCCCAAGTAACTGTCACACGTGATGGAGCCCTGCTTTCCTGGAGATGGCTGAACACCTGCCTGCTGATGGGAAGTGGTGAATGAATTCCTTGTTTTGCTTTGCTTGTGCATGTGGCTTTTGCTTTACCTATTAAACTGTCTTTATCTCAACCCATAGGTTTTCTCACTTTTACCCTTCTGATTCTCTCCCCCATCCCGGGGCGGAGAATGAGCAAGCGGCTGTGTGGTGCTTAGTTGCTGGCTGGGATTAAACCACAACAAACTAACACTCATTTTAAAAGACACTGTTCATGTCTCCTCAGATGTTTTTTTACATGTTCTGAAAAGACAAAATCAGTCGTCACCACAAATTTACAGAAAGAAAAATCCAGAAGTATGTTGAATTTGTCCTAAGAAGTGGACCTTTCCAGAAAGTCTTGAAGAAATGGCACCAAGTCATTCTGTCACGCATCAGAAATTTTTCCATGGGGAGGATTACTTAACTGAGGTTCTTAAATGGCGAAGAGCTTGCAGGACAGAAGCTTTGTAATTTTTTTGTAGTCTTGCTTAATCAGTGTTTGCTCATCTACCACCTAGCTCCAAAAAAGTAAAAACTTTTTTTTTTTTTTTAAATGGAAGTTGAAATGGTAACAGCAATAGTAACAGTATTAGCACACAGTAGTCTACCTATGCGCACTAAATCTCAACTGTAAGAAGTACAAAACCCAGATTTTTTCAAACAGTTTCTAGAGGAGTTGACAACTCAGCTTGATAAACTAAAAACTACTCAGCACTATCAACAGTGTAATTATGGAAAAAACATTATAGAAAGTTGAAGACTTAGTTTAACTGCTGCTCCAAAAGAGACAAAATAGCATTTAATGATTTCTTATGCTCCTAGTGAAATATAACTTGACTATTGGTTATTGTGGGGCAAGTGGATTTCTTCAGGGAACAGTTCATGGTTCAATACTCTATCATACAAATAGGAGACTAGATTTAAACAATAATGCTTTGCTTACTTCTATAGTATTTAATTCCTGGTTAATCAAGGTGATTCTTCAATCGTTTGTTTTCCTGAATAAGTTATTGAGACAATGAGGAACATACATATTAACTACACACAGAGGATCCCATAAAATAGCAGGCAACAAAGAATCCAGACACTGGATGAACCTTATGGCCTACATAACTTAGATATCCATGATGGGTTGACCCTCACCAGCAGCCAAGCACCGAACCTGCCTTTCACTCGCTCACCTCACCCTGGAGATGGCAAGAAAAATAGAAAGAAGGTGAACAGACTCATGCATCAAGATAATGCCAGTTTAATTGGAAAAACAAAAGCTGCATGCACAAGCAAAATAAGGAATTCATTTACTACTTCCCATCAGCAGGCAGATGCTTAGCCATTTCAAGGAAAGCAGGGCCTCAGCACATGTAACAGTTACTTGAGAAAACACCATAACCCCGAATGCCCCCCCTTCTTCCTTCTTTCCCCCAGCTTTTACTGCTGAGCACGATGTCATATGGTATGAAATATCCTTTTGGTCAGTTCAGGTCAGCTGTGCTGGCTATGTCCCCTCCCCATCTCTTGCTAACCCCCTGCCTGCTCATTTTGGGGGAGTGGCAAGAGAGACAGAGGAAGCCTTGATGCTTTGCAAGCACTGTTCAGCAGTAGCCAAAACTCTGGTGTGTTATCAGCACTGTTTCAGCCCCAAATGCAAAGCATGGCACCATGCAGGCTGCTGTGAAGAAAGTTAACTTCATAACTTCATCCCAGCCAGACCCAGTACAGTATGTTTACAGAGAAAAATCAACAGGAGACTGAAAGACTAAACCCAGGCATCACCTATAACAGGTGAGAGAATTAACTTTTACACCATTCTTTCTTTTGCATCTGAAGTCAGATCACTCATTTTTTACACAAATTAAGTGTTCTAAGTCTATGTTAAAAACACCAGAAATCCCTTCATATCTTGTAGATACATGAACACCATCATTAGGTAATGAGAAAGTCTATAACTTTATTCAGGAAGTATTTCTTAAGGCTGTGCTGTTTGCATTCTTAAGCACATATGAATGCTGAGACCTGAAGAAAGAATCAGATAATACAGACACGAGATGGTTCTAAACAGGAACTCTGATTTTGTTTTGATCCCAGTACGTTATTGACTTGAGCATTACAAAGGCACAAGATTACTTACACTGACATTTCTGCCACTTGCAATCCTGCATACCCTGCTTAAATAGCAACGGGATATAGAAATAGTGTATTAATTATTTTAAAATTAATTTAAAACATTATTTGATGTTAATAAACATTTCTACATATATATTAATGGCTCTCTGAACATCTGCAATGTCTATTCCACTATTAGAAAACAGTTTCAAGATGTAAGCTGAATTTGGGCCACAATGGTCGTTGCACTTCATCTCTTATCAAGGCATGTAAAAAGTGTCTCATTTATGTATTACATATTATTTACATCTCATACAGAATCAAAACAATATCACTTCTTTTATACAAAAAAAAGGTCTATTAATTCAGACAACAGGCTATGCAAAAAAAATCATCATGATAAAAGTTGCAAACTGTATGAATGTTGTATGCTGGGATTATGCAGTTGCTTTAGAACAGTGACCTGCTTTAGATTCATTTTAAGATACAAGTAACTGCCTAAAAGTATTTCTAGCTTTCAAATATAAAGAATTATTTAGAGTCATAACTTCTTTTTCAATTGGAATGACAAGCTTGATGCTTTGTTGGTGTCCTGGTTTCGGCTGGGATAGAGTTAACTTTCTTTTTAGTAGCTGGTATAGTGCTGTGTTTTGGATTTAGTGTGAGAATGATGTTGATAACACTCTGAAGTTTTAGTTGTTGCTAAGTAGTGCTTATCTTAAGCCAAGGACTTTTCAGTTTCCCATGCTCTGCCAGCAAGCAGGTGTGCAAGAAGCTGGGAGGGAGCACAGCCAGGACAGCTGACCCGAACTAGCCAAAGGGGTATTCCATACCATGGAACGTCATACCCAGTATATAAACAGGGGGGAGTTGGCTGGGAGGTGCGGATTGCGGCTCGGGAACTAACTGGGCATCGGTCAGTGGGTGGTGAGCAATTGCATTGTGCATCACTGGGTTTTTTCTCCCCCTCCCTTCCTTTTTTGTTATATTCCTTTTCATTACTATTATTATTATTCTATTTCATTATTACTATTGTTAGTATTATATTTTACTTTAGTTATTAAACTGTTCTTATCTCAACCCACGAGGTTTACTTTTTTTCCTTTCCTTTCCTCCTCCTCACCCCACTGGGAGGGGGAAGGGGGAAACGGCTGCGTGGTGCTGAGTTGCTGGCTGGGGTTAAACCACGACAGTTGGTTCTGGGCTTAATCTTTCTACGGCATACATAAGATGTTCAGCACCTTATAGAACCAAAACCTTGTTATCACTGGGTGTATTGTCTCAGTAATACTGTCAAGATGATGCCATTAAGATGTTGTAGCTAAAATTACTTGAAACCAAAGTATACAAACCAAGTAATATATTTTGTTTAAGTTCTGGTAAAACTTCAAAACAATAGTTCAGATTAAATTTTGATTCAAAAGATTAATACTGTTTTGCATGTGGATTAGGGCATCAGGTCTCAGAATAATAATTAAAGTTTAATTCAAGATAAATTTTTAAGAAGTTATGGTTCAAACTAGTTGATAGTTCAATTTTAGTTTGACTTCATGTCAGAGACAATTGCTAATAATCTTTAAACATTTGAAAGTTGTTCACTGAGATATATATGAAGTATATGAAGGATAACAACATGATTCTGTTTGCATTAATTTAGATTTATGTGAAATTCAAGCAAAGCCAGGAACACCGAGCAGTGTATTTCTTCTTGTAGTGAATTCACAGACTCACCTTTGGGCAATAATTTATCTTCACTGTAAATAGGAAGGTTTTCACATCTTTCCTTTTCTCAGCAGCATTCCTTATTGAGAGTTCTAATATTCTCTGTTCCGTGGGTTGAGAATTTAATCTCCAACAGACTTTGTCCAAAAGCAAAAACCAACAACAACACAGCCAAAAAACTGCAAACCCTGGTGTCTATGCTGAGAATACCCACTTCCAGAAAATTATTATTTAACTATTGCATGAAGATCCTGCTTTTCTCCAGAGCCAGAGATTCTTTAGTCAGGCTTTTAACAACTTTACTAATAGCACCTTTAAAAAGCTTTGCACTTTCAGCCTATACTTGCAATTAGCAGTCTCTCAGGCAGCCTTGAGAAAACAAGAAATTTTCAGAATATTTTTCTAACTGATGCCTTCATCCTGAAAAAAGACTGGAATGACTTAATTAAGCTGCATCTCAGTAGCTCAGAGGCAGGATTCTTACCAGAAAAACAAGAAGACCTAACAGAGAAATCCATTTACCGTAGGTGATAAAGCTATTAACATTCATAGGCAAAGAACCAGAAAAGAACTACAAAAGTAGCTTTTATAGGTTTTGCGTCATATATATGTGTGACAAAGTACTTTCAAGTCCTCTGTGATGTGAAAAAAACCCTAATTATAATTTTAAAATTTGCAAAAATCTACATGAAAAAAACCCACATAGAAGTATTAGATGTGATCTGATCCACTTTTTTCCAACTTATATAACATGAACATTAAAGGAGATTGAACCAATGGTAACTTTATGCCATAAATATACAAATGACAGAGCAGACACCTTTTCATCATTTCCATTTCCATAGGAAAGCTCAAACAAATTTGAATTAATTAAAGAGTTAAGAACAGGAATAATTTTAATCCCAGTCTACAGGAGGAGAGAAAATCAAACCAGTGATATTTCACTCTTCAGTTAAATTATAAGTTTGATTGATAAAAGTAGGGCATAAATGTAATGCAGTAGGATGTGTATTAAGGATTTGACAGGAAATAGAGGGTCATACTAATTTGAAATAAATTAGTAGCTGCATACAATATAAATAAAATACAGAAAGGAAGAAAATCAGTAATTTGTCTGATCTTGAACATAGTAGTCAATAAAGAAATCCTATAAATTAATGGGAACATTCTTAATGGAATTCTTCTGGAATAAATATGATACTGAAATGCTATTTAAAATTTTCATCAGTGTTATAGAATTTTCATCAATGCACTAATATGATTTGCATATGACAAACATCAGTTATGTCAGGAAATTCATATCACACAATTAACTGACCCCTTTAAGACTAACACTGTTCTAATGCCAACAAGTGCAAAGGTAAATTCAAAGTAAATTGAATAAGTACAAACTAAGGGATTATAAATGAGAAAACAATCACACTGAGATGGATCAAAGGACACAGTGGACAACCCAGCACAAACTTCATATACTAAGGTATCAAAATGGCCTAGATCTATAAAAACAGTTAGCAATTATATGTTGCAATGTAGCAATTATAGCTAAATTAAATTAGAAAGACTAATAAAAACATATATCATCCAAGTTCAGTAAAGACATTTCAGAAAATGCAAAAAATTGTGCAACAAAAATACATGTAAACTGTACAGAAGATTGACAATTCTGGACATTGAAACTGATAAGCATCTTAGCTTGCCAAAAAGAACTGAGAAATAAATTAATTATTAAATTGTACTAAGTACTTGTCTATAGATAAAAGACATTGAAGGTATGATTAGACCTCTGGAAAATTTCTACTTGAAAATAAAGGAACAAAGATCATAGTATCATAGGATAATTCAGTTTGGAAGGGACCTCAATAGGTCTCTAAGTCAAAACTCCTACTCAAAACAGGTTCAGCTATGAGGTCTGACCAGCTTGCGAAGGGGTTGATCCAGTTGGGTCTTTAAAACCACTAAGGATGAGGACTGTGCAACCTCTCTGGGCAGCCTATTCCAGTGCTTGTTTATCCTCATGAAGAAAATGGTTTTTTTTCCAGCTGGACCCTCTTTCATTTCAACTTATGCCTGGTGTCTCCCCTCCTCCCACCATGTACCACTGTGAAAAGTCTGGCTCTGTCTTCTTGATAACCTCCCCAGAGGTATGGGGGGACTGTCCTAAGATTCCTCCAATGCCATCTCTTCTCCAAGCTGAACAAGCCCAGCTGCTTCAGCCTCTCCTCACAGGGCAAGTGCTCCAGACCTTTACCAGACAGGAGGAGTTCTGCTGAACAGTTTCTTTATGTCTGTCTTGTATTGGAAGGTCCAGAACGGGATGCAGGACTCCAAATGTGATCTCCAAAATGTTGAGGAGAGGGGAATAGTCACTCCCCTCAGACTCCTGGCTGTGATCCTATTAGTGCTTCTACCAGAGCACACTGCTAGCTTATGCCCAGCTTGCCACTCACCAGCACTCTCAGATTCATCTCAGCAGAGCTGCTCCCCAGTCAGTTAGGCCCTCAACTGTACTGTTCCTGCAAGGTCTTTCTTCCCAGGTGCAGGACTTGGTATTTGTCCTAGTCAAATTTCGTAAGGATGGCTCATTCCTCTAGCCTATGTCCCTCGGGATGGCTACTCTTTGAGTATACCCCCAATTTGGTGTCATCTGCAAACATAGTGAGGAGGCACTCCCATCACCTTGTCCAGGTCTTTGGTAAAGATGTTAAATAGGAGCAGTTACAGGATAGATTCTTGCAGTACTTGATTTGTCACTGGCCTCCAGGCAGAGACCCATCAACAACTACTCTCTGAACCTGGTCATCCAGCCAGTATTTTACCAAACTAGCTGTCCATCCATCAGGCCATAACATCCTAACTTGGATATAGGAATGTAGTGGAAGACAGTGTTGAGAGCCATGTTAAAATCAAGGTAAATGACATGCACTGCACCCCCCTCATGTACAAATGCAATCATTTTATTGTAGAAAGCAATCAGGTTGGTCAGGCATGATTTCTCCTGGGCTTACTGTTACCAATTACCTCCTTCTCCTTCATGTGCCAGAAATGAGCTCCAGGAAAACATTTCCCAGGGACCAAAGTGAGGCTGACTGACCTCTAGTTACCCAGGCTCACCTTTCAGCATTTTCTGAAGACAGGTACAATTGCTGTTCTTCAGTTTTCAAGGATCTCCCCTGATCTCCAAGACCTTTTGAACATAACCTAGAGTAGATGTCTGAAAATATCCATTTTATCCTAGAATAGTAACCCCTCTGATACAATCTGAGCCCTATTTTGAGGAGTAAAATTATCAGAATTAAACTTAGATTTTGTTTCCCTTTTTATTTAAAATTAAAAAAACAAACAAAACAAAACCCAAACCAAAACCACCTATACCAACAGAGTTGAAGGTTTATGATATTTTGGGGAAAGCCAAAGTTTCAAATTCCTCAATAATTACCCAGGGCCATCTTTCTTACTTGTTGAAGACACAGTAAGTTGGCAATACTCAGCATGAACTCTCTTTGAGGTGATTTTTATGCTTGATTAACTGTTTTGATTCCCCAGTTCAAGAGAGACATTGAACAATTAGAGAAGGTCCAACAAAGGGCCGCCAATATGATTAGGTGGTTGAATGACTTGATACACAAAGAAAGGTTGAAGAAATTGGGTTTATTCAGCCTAGAGAAGGCTCAGAGAGGAACTCCTAATCACAGTCTTCAAGTAGCTAAAAGCGAGTTACAGAGAACTTATAGAAGTAGTCTTCTCAGTAAGCTGCAAGGTGACAGGACAAGAGGCGACAGGCACAAGTTGCTTCAGGGGAAATTCTGCCTAAATACAAGAAAAAATTCCTCATCATGAGAACAATTAAACATTGAATAAGGTTGCCAAAAGAAGAAGTGGAATCTCCCTCACTGGAGAAGTTCAAGACTCAGCTTGACAGGGCCCCAGATAACCTTGGCCCTGCTTTTACAAGGGGTTTGGAAGCAGAGGATGTGCAGAGCTCCCTTGTAATCTATACTTTCTCATGACTCCGTGACTGTTTTGATGATGAGAAAGAGCTGTTACGGCATCAATGTGTAAACAGGAAACAGCTCTGTGAAAGATTTTATAGATTAATGAAGTGTTTCCAATAGATTTTTTTTCCTTGCTGCTTGAAAAATTAAAAATTTGTCTTCACATAACTTTTGATGCCAAAAAACTGTGAATATAAACCACAGCAAGAGTAATTCGAGCAATGTAGAGATAATGTTTGGTACTTACTGAGCTGGTATAGAAGGAAATAAGAAATCTTTGTGAAGTTCCAGGGAGTTATTACTGTAGTTGTACTGGAGAGTTATCACATTTCTGTATGAGATACTATTTCACAACCTCTCCCTGTTAGAGATCCCAATATTGTATGAGAAGAAATGAGAATATTTTTTTGAGTAGGAATGGAAAGACTAGGGTTTGCAGTGGAGTATTGGCAAAATAAAAATGAAGTGATGAACTGTTATTTCCTGCTCCCTACAAGGTCGATTATTTGGGTATTTTTTCCAGAAGCTGGAGAAATCTTAGGCAGTAAGATGTATAATCCAGTAGGAGTCTGTCTTGGACTCTGCTCCCTTTTCTTCTCTCCAATGGCAGAAAAGAGATGGGTCATTAATCCACAGTATGGAGAGAAAAGTTTACTACTTCTGTAGCTTTGATGGACACTGAAACTGTTGTATTCAAGAACTGTAACATAAATATCACATAATTTGAAGACCTGTTTTAGAAGGAGACGTTTGAAACGGGTCGTAGCAAAACCCAGAAATTTTGTGATCCCTATTCTCCTGTTTGGCAACAGAAGAAGAAAAGTTTCAGCTGTTTTTGTGAAGGAAGGCTGGTTCCAACAAATGGAAAAAGTCGGACCTGCTTGGTCAAGACACGTTGATCACAGGTGCCCTTGTTGGCTTGTGTCCCTCTACAGCAGGTGACCCTAAAGAGAACAGCCTGAAAAAGGACCACTTTCCAAAATGTGAAAGCTATGGACAAACAACTTGGGTATTTATATATTGCTTACTTTTTATGTTGTTGATGGCTTTCCTTGTTTTCCACTCTCCTAGGAATAGTTAATTAATGTAAATGTTTACAGACCAAAGGAGGAAATTGAAATTACTCCTAGAAGTTAAGGCATCCAGGCAGTAAACAGCAGCAAGCTGAAATACATTAGACATATCTTTAGCTATCTAAGAATTAGGTTTTCAGTCTAAAATCTTCATGCAAGTTTCTCCTATAGTCAGTATAAATTCTGGAAGACTATTTCATCTCATGTACTGAGACATTTATCTTAGCTTGGGATGATTTGTATAGGTCTATATCCAGTTACAATAGAGCAAATCAGATTGGACATTAACTTTTAAGTGCTACAATTAGATACCAAGAAACACATCCTACAAGACCTATGAAACCATGCAAATAACCCTTTTTTTCAGTAACGAAGCCTGAAAAATTAGTTTTGAAGATTTGTACACAGCTGCATTTGTCTTGCTCAAAAAAAAAATCTGCTTTGTCTGACAATTTTGAAGTTCAGCAAATTTCTAAAAGCAATTCTCTAGTCACAAAAAAACCCCAAACACCTGCCCCCCCAAAAAAACAAACCAAAAAGACTGTACATTAAAATCACGAGAAAAAAAGTTTGCAAGAATTTTCATCAAATTACAATTATATTGTTTAGTATTGAAGTGCCTGTCTCCACAAGAATCTTAGAACACATTTTTGCTACTGATGAGTTGACGCTGTAAAACACAGCATGTTCAGCAAGGACAGTCTGAGACTGCAGCTGATTCAATGCATCCATTATATGGAGGAAAAAGGAATGCAAACGGAGAACAGCCTGATTTTTTTTTTTCACTCTCAAATCAATCTTATATTGCAGGTATCGATACTTAGAGCCTGAAGCTTTAAGAATGGCTGAAATGGACAAAGTTGTTCAACTATTTGCATACTAAAAGATATACACTATGATAGTCATGGACTATTTCTTTCATAACAGAACTACCAGGCAATAGATATCATTACTATGTCATTGTTTCTAACTATGTCTCTGGAACAATAGAAAAACATGGCAAAGCTACAGAGAAATTGGAGCCTGAGGAGGTATTGTTAGTGTGAAAATATCGCCATAAATTTTAGTTCCAGCTTTCAATTTAGTATTTAATATCTTTCGGAGTATGTTCAAAGATCAATATTTTTCAAAGGCAACTTTTGAAAGCAATTTTGGATCTTGCTGGTCTTGAGAGTCCACTTTTAGATGACTTGCAGGAAACCTGAATTTCAGTGACCTGGTGATTAATACTTCCAGAAAACCTTGGTTCCATTTGCCCTATTCAGCTTTAAAAACTGAACTCAGAACCATATTTTAAAGGCATTTAAATATAGGTAAGCATCTGGTTGGATTTCTGGAGGAGTCAAATACCTAGGCATTTCTAATAACGTTCATTGGTCCTTTCTGCATCTTTAAATACTTGCTTGTAGAAAACAATCTTCTAGAACTAGCAGTATATTTTAAAATTAGTACATATATTTATAACATACCCATTTTCTCTTTATCTGCCCATGCTGAATACCCAGAATAATGGCATTTATGCTTCTACTTTACAGTCTAGCTGTTTTTAAAAAAAAAAAAAAAAAAAAGAGAAAAAATTATACTGTGACTGGACTTTGCATCCAACTTCAAGAATCTGCAAGGAAAAGGATTCGGTTTGGTCAATTTTTCAACATGTGGCAATTTCTGCAACATTAAATGCTTGCTTATATTCTTTCTGTACAAATAATGTGATTATGTTAATTAGTTACACGGTCAGGGAGAGTGCCTTCCATCTTGTGTTACAATTTGTGTCTTACATGTAATGTTCAAAAGGTTAACTTCTGAAGACTTGTCATGGATACAGTAGCTAGTTCTCCCCCGAAAGCACTGAATACACTTAACCAATTACAGCAATGTCCTTAACTGTGCTGAAAATCAAAGATCTGTTAAACCTATGAGGAACGTTTAAAATAAATGACCAGTGGACAGAAGCTTCAAGTAGAAGGCATTTTCACTAATGAGTGAAAAAGATGACAGGTTTATAAAGAGATTTGAGTAACTTGAACTTGGGGCTAACATAATTAATATCTAACTTAAATTGCAATTAGGTTCTGTATATGTTTAGTTCACCCAGGGTGTCCATGTTCAGATCATTAATAAGTTTTGCTAATGCTTCCATGGTTAATCCCTTTAACAGAGCAGCTTTTCTTTACTGAACCATTGTAAGCTGGGGTACAAGTAACATAGACAAATACCAGAGCACATAAACTTCATAAACAACAAAAAGATCATAAATAATTAAAAGTGTACTTTTTATGGTAACACTCTCAAAATTCATACCTTCATCATAAGGATCTGTTAAGGTCATCAGTTTTGTATTATGTACAAAATGCTGTCTCAAATTGTGCAACATCACAAAATATTTTTTTTAATAATACATCAGTAATAAAAAGGTGGATGAGCACTACAGATGTTTTAAAGTTTCATGACTGCATTGACTTCAATGGAGTCATGCTGATTTATGCCAACGGAGAATCTGTCCCTTCTGTTTAGTATGTTTTAAAAAAAATATAATACTATTTTCTGTGCTAGAAAAGCCATGGACATACTTGATATTGTTTAGATTTTCACCTTACATTTTTTTACAGAAGAGTTGAGTCTCAAGTAGCACATAAGTAACCTTGAAACAGATTAATACAAGGTTTTAGATTAGAAACCTAGGGACATTTTTCCCTCCCTCTTCTATTCTGTGGGGAAAAAAAATAAAAAGAATAAATACTGAAGATAAGTGTATATATAAAAATGTTTTAAAAACAATTGCGTTTGTTTATAAATGTAGGAGAGTTTGACACCAGGAGGGTGGAATAAATAATTCTTGTGGGTTGACCCCAGCCAGCAGCCAAGCACTCACAGAGCTGCTTGCTCACTTACCCGCCCATGGCAGGATGGGGGAGAGAATAGGAAGGAAGTACATGGGTTGACAGGTTAGGTAAAGTAAACTCTGCATGCACAAGCAGAGCAAAATAAGGAATTTTTCCACTGCTTCCCACAGGCAGGCAGATGTTCAGCTGCTTCCTGGAAAGCAGGGCCTCAGCACACATAATGCTTACCTGGGAAGACAAACCCCATAAGCACAAACATCTCCCCTTCCTCCTTATTTCCCCAAGATTTTATTGCTGAGCATGACATCATATGCTATGGAATATCCCTTTGGTCAGTTTGGGTCAGCTACCTCAGCTGTGTCCTCTCCTAACTCCCTACCTACCCACCCCCAGCCTGATCACTGCGGGGGGGCAGAGTGGGAAAAAGAAAGCCTCTGTGCTGTGCAAGCACCATTCAGCAGTAGCCAAAATGTTATTTCAACATTGTTTCAGCCACAAATCCAAAGCACAGCATCATACAGGCTGCTATGAAGAAAATTAACTCCGTCCCAGCTGGACCCAGCACAACAGTGAATGAGAGCAATACCTGAAGAAAAAGTATCTTAAGCAGTAGTATGAAACTGTCAGATATACAGGTGATTTGGCAGATACATATACAGACTTGGAGAAAATAAATAAAGCAAAAGCAGTTAGATAAAGGCAAGAAAAGCCCAAACCTTCAGTTTATTGTTATTTCTTAATTTAAGTCTTTAATAGTTATATTTTTTTCCCCACAACCAGGAAACAGCACTGAAGGAAGTAAACATGAAATCCAAAATTAGGTTCTATCCTGTAATCACATACTTCAGCATTCCCCACACGCATAGAGAAGAGCATACACCTTCTCCAGCAGCCTAGCAACAGGGATGCTCACCTTCTCTGCAAGAAGAATGCTACCACGACAGCGAGCTTCAGTTACAAGGTTAACCATGGAATTAATTTTGAAAACAGGAACAAACAAACACTGAGAAACTGCCATTAAATACTACACATTTCCCTTAAACTGGTATCTGTCCCTTTCTTTGCATGGTAGGAATTTTGTTTTATGATAGTACAAATAGCCAGGTGTTGAACAGAGAAGCTTATCAGGTGCACCTCATGATCTCCTGCATCACGGGAATGCACAGAGCAATGTTAGCCCCAGTCACAGTTGCAGGTTTTCTGAAAATTGTCATAGCTCATCTTTTTCTGTAATGGCTTCTTGAAACACTGCAGAATGTCTGGGACATACAGATTTCACTGCTACATCTCTTTTGCCTTGTCTCAACCTGGAGCATTACTGACCTTTTAAAGGATGATCACAGTACTAATGGTCTTCTATATCAAGGGGTATTTTTCACAATCTTTCATGCTAAAATGTGTTTCTGCATGTCTGTGACTTCCAAGTGATCAAAAAGGGAAGCATCTTGCAAGGTTTATGTTTTCATTTATACTTGAACAGTTCTGAAACCCTGTGTGTTTTCCAGTTATTATGCATAGCGTATATCACACACCTTGTGGAATAGTTTCAAAAGCATAGTTGTGCCCAAATAATTAACCAGATTTTAGTAATACGACATGAAATATGTTTCTCTTAAGGTTAGTGTGTTGATACGATGCACTGCATGCTGCAATAGCTACAGCATTTAAATGCCACAGTAATAATGATTCCTTCTGTTCGAGTAAAGGTGAGGAATGAGGAACAGATTCTGGCATGAAGGTGTCTTGAGGGATTGTTAGTTTTTACAGTTTAATATCAACAGCATTTTTGCATAATAAACCAGCTAGACATTAAATCAAATAATTGGCCAACCCTGCAACAGCCAACAGAGCAGTTCCCGTCTTCACATATCATTGACTGATTCCTTTTCCATATGCACTTCACTTTCTCACCAGCCTACCATCCCCACTCCACTACCATCTAGAATTAATTTTTTTCTAATAGCCTTCAAGCAGCCCACAGTTTGAAAAGTGAATTCTAGGTGAGTCCTTCATGACAAATAAATTCTGTAAGAGATCACATGACTTTCAACATCATAATGCTTAGTATGATATTATACTAGTTAAAAAAAATAACAACCAAAAAAAAACCAGAAAAGGTGGAGTTGAAGACCTTACCTCTGGCATTGTTTACTTTTTATTTAGCAGTCTTATTTTACCTGCAGCACTCTAGAGAATTCAAAAGTGTAACTGCTAATTTACCCTGGTGCAAGTGAGAGCAATTTTAAGTTGTGAGCTTAGACAAGCTACAATACCTTTGAAATACATGAAGACAAAGCTAGGTGCTTACCAACTCAGATCAAAATTTAATGTGCAAACCTCATATAAATGTTGGTGTCTATCCAACAGTCTCCAAGTTCCATTTGTTATCCTCACCACCTTTGCTAAGAAGAACCACCAGGACGAAGATGAAAACCTAAAAAGAAATTTGCAAGTATTTCACTTGAGAACCTCACAGAAATTGTGTATTTCTATCAAAAGTATGGGTGTTTAATAGCAAGTTTTTAATTCTATTATGACAACAATATTCTAGTGATTCATAGTTATACCTGCTTTATCATTTTCTTTCATTATAATAAATCTTTAAATTTGATAGTAATTTTTTTTTTATTTCAACTTTAATAAGGAGAACTTATAATAAATTTTAAATAGTATAATGGGAAAAACACATTACAAAAGTTATGCCCCAAGTGGGTAATTATCTACAAGTTTTGCAGAAACAGTTCATTTCACAGTGGGAGTTTCACCTGGATACAAACAGAGAGCATTCTGATTATTTAAGTCATAACAAGTCCAAAGATGTGAATGATATTCTGTTCGTGGTCTACCAGACCATGATCTGTTCCATCATCTGGGTTCTCTAGCAAGGTTGCAGGATGCACCTCACTAAGTAAATTTGGTAACAGTAGCTGAAAATAGAACCATGAACCATCTGGTGATTATAACATAATGGGGATGTTAAATATAATGGCAAGGGTTCCTCAAAGAACAGTCGTGTCCTACTATTCTAGATAAAAGTTTTGAGATTTTTAAGTTCTCTTGTCTACTATTTTGTTGACAATCCTGGGAGGAACAAAAAGCTATGTTTATGTAAGAAACTATAACATATGCAACTAAATAAGCTAAAACATTAGTAATCAATTTCCTTTCTATAAAATGCAAAAGTGTTTTCATTAAGAGACCTTAAAGTATATTACATCCTGTATTATGTGGCTTTGGAGTCAAAATATTGAATATATATTGAAAAAATAAAATAAAATATCAGATAAAATTGAATATATATATTCACATATATGAATATATTACCTACAACTGTAGGTAATATAGAAGAGAGGGAAAACTTTTTTTAAAAAACTCCAGCTCCCACATAGCTAACAAGATTAAAACAAAACCAAAAAACAACATTTTAACTTACTTCATGACAATGAGATTGGATATTTTTAAGGGGTTGCATCCACATAAGGTCATAAAATGAAATCTATAGTAGTTCCTGTGCACAGACAGTCTGATTGTTTCCATTTCTATTCAGGAAATTTGAATTTGTATGACCAGCAGTCATACAACATGCTCCAGGCACAGTATGTGTGAGCTATTTGAATATAGTCTGATTTTCTGATTATCTGAATATCCATATATATCAGTTGTTTGTAGTACATAGAGATTTATAAACAGGCAAACACAATGTTAAAATGACAGGTATATTTATATAGATTCCTGAAGGACTGAACTTTTAAATGTTTAAAATACTGAAAAAACATTTTGTCAGAATAAATGAAAAAAATAAATCTAATTTTATGCTGTAGTACACAAACATTTTCATAATTTTTCCCATTTGCTGTCAATACTTTACACTTGTATTCTTTTTGTTGTGCTGTAGGATACGTAAAGTATTATAGTTCTATTACAAGTAGACATGTACTACTGTAGTAATTCTGGATTTATCCATAATTACTCCATAAAACCTACAAATACGGAGCTTTATCCTATACTTTAAAGAGAAGGTAAAAGGAATATCTATATTTCTTTTTAGCATACCGATGTGGGCCTGCCATGCTTTTTCTGGTAACTTGGTTCTCCAACACAGAAGGTACCGTCCTGACATTTAAATTATTAGAACTTTCCCCCACTAATTTCTTTGAGACCAACTTAGTACACTTAGTTTATCCAGAGGACGAGAAGATGAAGACAGATCTGTTTAAAAAAAAGCAACCTTTAAAACTTGTTTCACGTCTTGCTCTGTATGGTAAGCAACATGGAATTTTGTTTTGGTTTAGTTTTAGGAAAGTTTAACCTCTACATGAATATTTGAAAATTCATTTACATATGAAAAGAAATAGAAATCTGTTAATCCCCTACCCCTTCTTTTAAGGCCATGTTATTCATGTTCATAGCTTCTCTCTCTGAAAACAAAATCAGTTTCCATCTTCTCACTGAAATTCTTCCCTTAAAGCATTTTAGCTGGAAGAATCAACACAAATTTACGATTAGAAAACAAGGAGCTGTTCTCACTTTTTCTTATGATCTCATGATTCTTTTGTGCTTTATGAAGAAACTGGCAAAACAGTTATAACACTATGGAGGAAGCTTCTAAAATTGATAGCCTTATGAAAGAACTTTCATTTGAATCATGTTGAAATAAACACACCTGCTGCCCTTGGCATAGTAGCTGTTAGAAATTTTAGTTTATATCTTGATTGTATGACAAAAGACAATTTTGCTTCTTCCTACATTTTACCATGTAGAGCCAGCAGAAATGGCAGTGACTACATTTCTATTCAAGTAAATGTTTAATCACAATTTAATAAGGCCAAGAGAGTTCAGCACCCTGCAGATAAGAGCCGTAGATAGCTAAATAGCCACAGATTTTATCGGTTTATGGACAGAATTGACCAGCAAAAAATGTAAGCATAAAAAAATGAGTAACGGTGTTCAGGACCTTTACCTGTTTTTCTGCATGTAGAATGCAATGTTATTAAAAATTAAACCACTGGTAACAAATTTGTTTTTCAGTTGCGAGGGTCATGCTACCCCTTTATTTAACTGATTAACATTCTTTAAAGGATGCTACCATTATTCCATCCTTCTTGAGTAACAGTATTATTATTCAACTAACATCCTCTCTGTATTTGCAGCTATTTTTAGGTTGGGGGGGGGAAAAAAAGAAAAAAAAAGAAAAGAAAAAACTCCCACTCTATAATGAAAGATTCTGAATACGTCAATCTTTAGCTTTTCGAAAACAGTATCAACTGATGCCTCAGTTACAATGTATAAATACATTTCCCAGGGAAAATTCTATTAAAGGGCATCTCAGTTTAACACATGAAGGTTTAATAAAGTTAAAAAAATGTCTGGAAAAGTGATTATTCAAATTACCAAAGTGTATAGTGGCTTGTTTTTCAACTCAGGAGAAAATGTCCTTCCAGGAACTGAATTGCAAGTTTGGGAGTCAATAAAAATAACCACTTCCCCGCCTCCATATAATATGCAGCAGGTCTATATAGTTTAGTAGTTCATATTGGCATGCCCTCCTATCAAAGCTTTTACAAATACTGTATTGGGTTTATACGGCAAGGTTTTGGTAGTGGGGGAGGTCAAGGGCTGCGTCCGTGACAGACACAGCAGGTTCCAGCTGATTCCACAACAGACCCACTGCAGGACACAGCTGAGCCCATCAGCCAGGTTGGCGATACCTCTGTGAAAATGTATTTTAGAAAACAAACAAACAAAAATGTCAGAGGAGGAGGGAAAAGCAGAGAGAGTGAGAGACAGCAGAGGGAACACCAAGGTCAGAGAAGGAGGGAGAGGAGGTGCTCCAGGGGATGGTGCAGGTATTCACTGTAACCCACGAAGAGTCCATGCTGGAGCAGATTTTTTTCTGAAGGACTGTAGCCCATGGAGGACCGATGCTGGAGCAGGGGAAGAGTGTGAGGAGGAAGGAGCAGCAGAAAGAAACCGTTATGTGCTGACTGCAGCCTCCCATCGCCCAGAGGAATTGAAAGTGAAAGAGTCAAGCTGGGCTTGGAGGAGTTGGAAATGAAGGAGTTAAATAAGGCATGGGAAAAAGTGGAGGAGGAAAGATGTTATTTTTGTCTAGCAGAATCTATTTTAAGTGGCAAAAAATTAATTTTCCCCAAATTGAGTCTGTCTGGCCTATGACAGTAACTATTAAGTGATCTACCTGTCTCCACCTTAACCCATGAGCTTTCTCATCCTATCTTATCCCCAGTTCTGCTGAGGAGGGAGAGTGAGAGAGCAGCTGGGTGGGCATCTGGCCCTTAGCCAAGGCTAACCCACCACAGATGCTCAGAAAGAGCTGCTACAATCGCAGAAAATAAGGAGTGTAACAGGAAATACGGTGTTTGTGTCTGTTTATAAGAGGAGCAGTTTAGAAAGCAACCAAATCATGCTTTGCATTTTACTGTGACTTTGGAAAGTGTTTGCTGAAGGTTGGGGTTTTTTTTTTTTTGCTTAATTTAAAAATATGTATATTATTCTTTATATATAATTCTGTGAAACAATCATTACTGGATGAGGTGTGCTACAAAATTTGAAAGAAGATAAAATCAATTCAGATGAGTTAGTGTCAGGTATAATAACCATAACACTGCTTAGGCTTGATAACAACTAATTCATCTGATTAAACAGTGAAGTTAACTAAGTTGTCCATTCCACTGAAGATCATTCAAAGCTTCAGACAAGCACTTTATTGTCAATACAGACCAAAAATTGTTAAATAAATTATAAGACTGAGGAAGGAATAGATATTCTTAAAGTATTACCTCTGAACTGGGGAAAAGGAGGTGAAGGAGGTGGAAGGAAAAAAGACAGACAGACAAAAAGAGGGCTAACTGACACATGGATAAAAATCCATGATGGTCTACCAACCACAGAGATACCATCTTTAAAAAAAAACCCTAACAATAAATAAATTGATTTGGAGGACATATAAGGGAAGTATCAGTATGCTTGCCCTGTTCTGATTTTCATCATAATCTTCACTTACAGTTTGTTATGGTTAAACCTTACTCGGTTAAACCACAGGATTTAATAAAGTTTTTTCTGATTATTGTGTTCTAGATGTCATTTGCTAGCCACTAGATCTTATGTGTTTGTCTATTAGATTAGCTTTCATTACTAGAAGTAATTTTCCTTCTGTAGGTATTTCTAGACAGTTATTAAGTCATATTTTAACCTTCTGCATAAATGAAACAGGCTGAAATAGGCTGAGCTCATTTAGTTGTCCTAATCATTAAGGAAGAACTACAAATTTATTTTAAAAAACAACAAATTTATTTTAAATCAATAAGTAGGATTAATTTTTATTAAAGAGCTTTAACATATTTTGTCTTTTTGAGAAAAGACTATACAATTGAAGCACCAAAAAAAAGAAAGTTATCTCCTGCCTGGAAAAAAGGACACTGCCTTGTAGTCACACTAACAAAATGAAACAGATTTGTCAGCAATATCCCTATTTTAAATCATTCATTATGTTTGAAAAGTTATGTGCAAAACCTAAAATACTTAGAAAGGTGTCTTTTGCTAAATGTTAATCATGTGTCAAGTGATGACAGGTGAAGTCCACAATCTGAGAAGTACATGTTACTGGTCATTTACAAGAGCAGCCACTATAGCCTTTAAATAATTAAGCTAGTGGAAAAATCTAAAAGAAAACACAGAAATCATGCCTTGCCTTCTTGTTGAAATCCATCTCTTTATTGAACATTTCCTGCTCTTAAAAAAAAGTGCTGATCATCAACAAATGCTTATCTTCTCCAGCTATTGTGCTTTCACCTTTCTTCCTTAAATGTAAAATAAAGAATTTGTTCCACATTCTTATTGTTATTATACTACTTCAACAGTACAATTCCAATTAAAAAAAAAAACAACTGTTTTTTTTAAGTGTCATTCTCTTTTCAAAGCACCGTATGGAACAGGTAAAGAAAACTCAGGTTTTGCATTTTTACTTTTACTTGCTTCTTTGCCTTTCCCTCTCTAATCTCCTTTATTCCCACTCATTCTTCACAGGAATACAACAGGAAAACAACAAATGTGGATCTTTATATGCATATTTGTGAGAAATAAAATACTTCACTGAAGTCACTGCATTTTTTTTTCTACAAATCATAATAGGGCTGCACTCACTTCCAGACACAAAAGTACAGTGACAGTCCCCATCCTGCTGACACTTATGGCTATTAATTATGATGTGTTTTTCTTTTCAGAAATGCAGGATATAATCTAACTTCTCTCTATATTTAATTAAAGCCCTCATAATTATACTTGATCTAAACTACATTAAGCTCCTTTAAAAATTAAAGTTGTAGTAAGAGTACTTCAGTTTAATCTAGCATTATAGGAAAAAAAAAAAAAAACAAAACCACCACACAAGTCAATTTATCTGCAAATCCTGCATAGAAATACTGATTAATTCCATCACACAGAAAGTCATATTACAAGCCAAAGCATGGCAGCTCAGTGAAACTGTAGCCCGGTGAGCAGGCCTTGGCCAGTACCAGCGCGGCGGTTGAGGCCCCGCCGGCAGCTCAGCAGCACGCGGCCGCTGGCTCCCTGCCCCCGCCCCCACGGCGGGACGGGCAGGAGAACCAGAAGAAAAAGGTAAAACCTCGCGGGTTGAGATAAGAGCAGTTTAACAGAACAACACAAGGAGAGAAGCAATGATAATGACAATAATACTAGCAAAAGGGTACGCAAAGCAAGTGTTGCACAACGCAACCGCTCACCATCCACACCACTACCCTCAGCTCGTTCCCCAGCCGCGGTCGCGTTCCACCCGGCCAGCTCCCCCACTTATATACTGAGCATGACGTCAGTATGTTATCGAATATCCCCTTAGCTAGTTCCGGTCAGCCATTCCGGCCGTGCCCCTTCCCAGCTTCTTGTGAAAGTTAACCCTGTCCCAGCCAAGCCCAGGACAACTAGTCAGCGCTATAGGCTTTATAGGGTCTCAGAACTGGTCGGGGCTCCCCTTACTCTGAGCTGGTTTTGACCGCTTCTCTTGGCCACAGTGGGCCACAGCAGAAGACACTGTAATAACGAGATAAATATTTCAAGCAGAATCCAGGCAGGGTATAATTATAGGCCTTGATTGTAGAGACCTATATGCTACCATGTGTAACTATGACTGCCTTTACCTCTTTCACATGGAGATGTGTACAAGCGTACTACTCTCAGTGAACCTCAGTGGCCCCTAGATGAATTTAGCTGACTAACTGTAATAGAGAAGCTTGTACTTGGTTCCTGCCCAATACATGTGGATGACATCATCTACATCCCTTGTTTTATCTTGAGATTAAGCAGTATATCTACATGTAATGTGCCTTTACCTGACAGTAGAAATTAAGAATGGAGTTGCTTACTTCTAAGAAAATCCTACAGGGGCTCTAAAGACCACAGTGCCAAATAACCTCACCACAGGATTGTTTAGCCATGTGTTTTGGACACAAATTCCCCCTTCCCTCTTCTCCCAGAAAACTAACTTAACGGATAACATGAAAGTTAACTAACCTCCACCTGTAGGCCTGTATAGGCACAATATGCTATATTGCTACCTTCTGGTTTTATTTGTGTGCTTTAACTGCTGCTTGAGCGTTCAAAGTTTGAAATACTATGGTTATTTTTATAATTTTCTTGCATCACGTATCAGATTAATGTGATTCCTACCAGAAATACGAAATATGCATATTTATTTCTATCCTACCCTTCCTTTCTCCTTTCATTCATTCATCTCTGGAGATAGTCAACATCAGTAATTCATAGTTAATCACAATTTCTTTAACCAACATCAGAGAATCAACAAGAACACATGCTAAATTGCAGACATGCAAATAGATATTTTATCCTGGAACAGTACTCCCCCATGCCTTGGGCTCTTTCTAACCTCAAATTCCTACTAAAAGACAAAAATAACTTTTGTTTTAAGTGTTCTAAGGAATTTAAGACTTACTAAAGCAGATAAATAAAACAATTTGGTTAGGTAGCAGAGAAACTTAAGTGATCCTTCTCCCTGTTTGAAATGACTTCCACTTTTCTGCAAACTGTAAATAAAATTGAAAAGTACTAATAATGAAGTAGTGCATTCCATGGGACTGCCTAAGACAGATAAGCAATAGAGGCCAAAAAGAAATTTCATAACATGTTGGGAAAAAGTCTTTCTTGTATTAGAAATGGACAACTTGATAAACATATACCATAGTAATTTTTAAATATAAATAAAATGGGTTTCATATTTTTATATCTGTACAAGATTAAAGGGGTTACTTACTAAATGAGTGGAAGATTGCACTTGGTTTTGTCCTTCTAGCACATATAAAAAGAAAGTCCTGTGTCAAGTGCAATAAGAAAATGGGTTTATTGCATCAGGAATATACGGGATATTAAAATACTTAATATTATAAAAGCAATTTCAGCTCAAAATCTGGCTTTGGGTTAAAGAACCTAAGGTATAACGCACTCAGTTTAAGTCAAATATTTGTATATTTTAACTGAAAATCATGACTAATTATATTTAGTACTTTGGCATTTTATTTTAAAGGGTAATTAAGGTCCTAATCCTGCACTCATGAAAAACAACTTTTTTTTGCCTTAGCTAAATACAAGAGCTATGTCTTAAATTGATTACATTTCCCCCAACACAACTCTTTTTACTGGTATTTCAAGATCATTTTGGAGCAGAAATGCCATTAAATTCAGAGTATTTCTACCTTACCATTGTTAATGGTGAAAAACACCATTGTTAATATGCATCCTTGAATTGGAGCCCCAAAAAACCCAAAAAACTCCACAAACAACCAATCAACAAAAATCAACATAAAATTCACTTTCTTGACAGGGATTTTCTTTTGCTACATTATTGCTATTTTGAGCTTTGAAATGGAACTTTTTTTTTTTTTTTTTGGAACCAAACATGCTGAAGGACCAAAATTATGAAGAGCAACTGTCTCTGGTTCTTGGCTTATTTTAACTTAGTTTATTGTTTATTCTAACACTTTAAATCTTTTCATCCTAGGGATTTGGATCATATGATCAACATTTGACTTCACTTCTGGCTCTGAAAATGTTAATTTTGGGGTCAGATGAAAGAAATTAGAAGTGACTGATAAAAATTATGTGAATGAGTAGCAATAAGTAGTCTAACATCCAAGTAATTCTTCACATTTAAAGCTTTTTTGAGAGAAAGCATTTTTTGTGTTTATCTTCCTTTTTGCAGCAGATTTCCCTTTCAGATGGAACATGTATAAAGGAATCCAACACAAAAGGCCTTTTTGCGCAGTTCTCAAATATAATTTGTTACAGTAATAGTTTGATGGCAAGTTGAGAATGCCTTAGAGAGCTTCAAAGTAAGTTAATTTACTGCCTTTGATTGCATCCCCCTAGAGTTTCAATATAGAACAGAATAGGGGAAGAGTTTGGAAGAAATCCACGTGGATTCAAAATAGGTAATTATTAGCCAGTGTTTCTATTCATATTCCTAGATAAATTCAAGGACACGTCAGAATGAGCAAAGACACTTAATAAACTCAGATTATTATGTTATATAATTTCTTTGTGATGTAGTCGAGGCAAGATCTTTCAGCTATGTCCGAGAGCTTTATTAGTTTTTCCTGTTAAAGTGATTTTTTTATTTTAATTTCTCTCTCTCCAGTTCCTGTCATGGTTTAACCCCAGTCAGCAGCCAAGTACCACACAGCCACTCCTTCACTCTCCCGTCCCCATCCCCCCCCCCCCGCCCCCGCTCCCAGTGGGATGGGGAGGAGAATTGGGAAAGAAGGTAGAACCCATGGGTTGAGATAATAACAGTTTAATAACTAAAGTAAAATATAATACTAACAATAATGAAATATAATAATAATAATAGCAATGAAAAAGAATCTAAAAAAAAAAAAGAGGAAAAAAAAAGGAAAAAAAACCAGTGATGCACAATGCAATTGCTCACCACCTGCTGACCAATACCAGAGCAGCGATCCGCCCCTCCCAGCCAACTCCCCCCTGTTTATATACTAGGCATGACGTTCTGTGGTATGGAATACCCCTTTGGCTAGTTCGGGTCAGCTGCCCCGGCTATGCTCCCTCCCAGCTTCTTGCACACCTGCTTGCTGGCAGAGCATGGGAGACTGAAAAGTCCTTGGCTTAGGATAAGCACTACTTAGCAACAACTAAACCATCAGTGTGTTATCAACATTATTCTCACACTAAATCCAAAACACAGCACTTTATCAGCTACTAAGAAGAAAATTAACTCTATCCTAGCTGAAACCAGGACAGCTCCCTTCAATGATCTTTAAATGTTAAGTGAATTAAATGACAAATATTTTGTAGTTTTTTCACACTGCTGTAATACAGATCAGCTAACATCATAAGCAGCTAGGGATATCCATGGCATATAGGACTCCAGGTCATGTCCCCTTTGCTTATAGCCAGAAAAATGAACTTATTGGAACTGCTACAGAGGTTCTGTATCCTTGAGCATTGTACCTGTGCAGTCAAAGTCTCTCAAAGGTGTAGTTCATTTGCTTCCAGGATTGTACTATGCAAGAACTGCTGTAAAGCAGCCAAACTGAGTCCCAGATTTGGATCTCCGTAGCTTCAAAGGAGAAGCCATTAATACACAACCATTTCCTTTTGCAATTGTGTTTCAAATGCATATTAAAAGGAAATTATACTTGCCCCAAGCCCCACTTCAATCTCATTTTAATTGATAGTCATTGTTTGTATTAGAGAGATGTACGCAGATAATGAAGTTACAGCCATGAAAGTACCTAATGGAGATATGTTAAGACATAAAATGGGACTTATTTTAACTATCAGGGTCTTTTAATTTGTCTGGAGAACTAATAAATATTGTCTTCAGAGATGAGTTGAATTCATCTCAGATAAAATTGCACAGAGATTCAGTACATATTGAAATGTGCGTTGGAGAAGTATTTCAAGCACTGGGCCAGAAAAGAGAGACTCAAGCAAAGAATAAAGAGATTTTGGGGTTTGTTGTTTTGGTTTGGTTTTAAGTAAGAAAATAATGTAGATTTCTAACTGTAAATCTCTACTGTAAGGAAACACTACCATGTCGCCAAGAGGAAGGGACTATCAGTGCAAACAATGGACAGGATTTGGACTGGACAAGAGCAGAAGTGCAACCAAGTAGCTTAAAACACAGGCAGAAGATCTCAGTTCAAAACCCTTAACTAACCATCGAGCCTCTTGGTCCTTGTAAGGATTAGACACATGCTTACTCTAACTCAGGGTTATACATTCCACTCCACTTTCACATACCCACAAAGCTCATACTTGTGATCCTAAACCTCCTGGATATTCTTTTCCTCAGCCATTTATAATTGGGTCAGCACACCCTGGCTAAATAAATTTCACTGGTTCTTCAACAGTCTAATATTGGCTGTACATCCTGAACTGTGTAAAATAGAGTGAAGAGTAGAAAACAGCATTCATTATTAACAATTTAATATTAAGCTTTCAATCTTCACAAATACTTAAATATATTATAATCACTTGTGTTTATTAGAGATGGAAAATGTCATGAGAGAAATGTATTAGAGACAGAACTGGTCTGACTTCTGTTTTTGCAAAATAAGAAATAAGACTGCTTTTTTTTTTTTTTTTTTCCAGTAAACGATAAATACATTTTGATCTCTCTCTGGGAAATGGAAAAGTAGTTATAAATACATTTTAGTCACTCAGTTCTTACCTCCCTCCTCATGTCTTTCTTCTCTCAAGCTTTTTTTGATGGGTGTACATCAAAGTGGCATTTTAAAAGAACCCTTCTTGTCTTCCAACAGTACTGAGTTCCAAGTGGCTGACATGAACAAAATTAAAAATGGAAGTAGTGACTAAAGTATTTGCAATTATTTGACACTGTTTTTATATACCTGCTTACTATGATACAGCTTTAAAGAATTTAGCTACGAGTTGTTTTCACAGACAACCTTAATTCTGACACTTTGAATATTTTTGTTTGAAACCTTAAAACTTGAAATTACATCTTAGTATAATTATATTGAAGTACAGTTTTTACAAAAACATAATCAATATTATTTTCTATGTTCAAAACAACACTGAACAAAACCTTAGCGCAAGGAAGCCATAAAAAACCCTATCATTTTCCTCAATGTAATTTTAGAGCCAAGATATTCAGATTTTCACAATCTTTAACAAAAAGAAAGGCAGAAGACTGCTATTCTCTCTAAGGAACTTCTGTAACACAGATTGCTTAGACGTGTTTTGTTACCTGCGGTATCCTATCTGTTTACTGACACCAAAGGGATTTTGCAACTCAGCAGTAGGTAAGTGGAATGAAAATTGTGCAAGGACATGTTTTAGAATGATTAGAAACTAGAAACAATTGGACATTTTACAGCGTTTAAAGATATCTTTTTGTCAAAGAAGAAACATTTTTGCATTCCTTTATGTTTGATTTAAGAGAAAATTGATAGGTTCCTTATCTTTAGTTTCAAGACACTTCTACTTTCCATTTCTCACACGCTCTAGTAATTGCATATCACTATTCGAAATCCTAACAAACAGACAAAAATATATTATCAGTACTAATATGATGACATTATTAATAATGGTCCTAGTAAATGTTCTGTAAAAATCCAGAAAGATATCTTAGGGTTTTCAATCACATTTCTCTTTCTGTAAGAACAGTTGTTGCTGCACTAAGACTACTGGATACAGTACTGCATTGGGTGTTCCATGGCAAGGCATTGGCAGTGGAGGGCTGCAGAGGTGACTTCTGTGAGAAGAGATCAGGGGCTGCCCCATGCCAGAGACAACTGGTTCGGCAATGGACACCAAGCTCAGAGAAGAAGGGAGGGAAGGAGGAGCTCCACGTGGCAGAGAAGGTATTCCCTGCAGCCCATGGAAGAGCTCATGATGGAGCAGTTGGATATTTCCTGACAGGAACTGTGGCCCGCAGAGACCCCATGCTGGAGCAGGTTTTTTCTTGAAGAGCTGCAGCCTATGGGAAGGACCCACTCTGCAGCAGATATCCACACTGCAGAAGATGGAGGACCTCATACTGGAGCGGTTGGATATTTCCTGAAGGAACTGCAACCCATGCAGAAAACCCAGACTGGGGAAAAGTGTGAGTAGGAAGGAGTGGCAGAGAGGAACTGTTATGGACTGTAAACACCCCCCCCCCCCCATTTCCCATCACCCCTGTGCCACTCTTGGCAGGGATGGTGGTCAGGGAGGAGTAGAAGAGTTAGGAATGAAGGAGTGAAGTTGAATGTTGGTAAAAATAGGGTGGGAGGAGCTGTTTTACTTTGGTTTTAACCATCCTGCTCTGTTTTTAACTGGCAATAAATTAAATTATTGTTCACAGAACTACAGGATGATTGAGGTTGGAAGAGACCTCTGGAGATTATCTGGTCCACCCCTCCTGCTCAAGCAAGGACACCTACAGATCATAGAATAGTTTGCATTGGAAGGGACCTTTAGAGGTCATCTAGTCCAACCGCCCTGCAATGATCACGGACATCTTCAACTAGATCAGGTTGCTCAAAGCCCCATCCAGCCTGACCTTGAATATTTCCGGGGATGGGGCATCTACCACTTCTCTGGGCAACCTGTTCCAGTGTTTCACCACCCTCATAGTAAAAAATTTCTTCCTTATATCTAGTCTGAATCTACCCTCCTTTAGTTTAAAACCATTACCCCTTGTCCTATAGCAACAGGAAGTAAGGAAGAAGGATTTTTTGATTACAGCTTTGTTCTGTTCTGGCAAAATTACCTATTCCATTTTGGGAAACTTCATCTTTTAATAGTGTTTATCTGGTCATAAAACATACTCAAATCATTGTGTCTGGAAAAGAATTCTCTAATAGCATCTTGATTTTCAGGATGCTATGTACAAATATAACTGTTTCTTCATTAATATAATAGGTTATCTTTTTCTTTTAGGATGTACCTAAAGGATGTACATTGAGGATGGAGGTACAGAGGACTGAATCCAAATTCTTTTAAAGTTAGACTAAAACATTCTGTTATCCTTAATCTGAGTTGGGGTCCAGAAAGAATAAACATCTTGCCCAAAATTAAGCCTGATCTCTGACATCGAAGTATGATTCTCTAAATACAAGCTATCCTTCATCTCAGCATTGTATTATTCTAATTTAGAGGTACAACACAGAATACAAGTATAACAAAAGCAAAACATCGCAAAGTCATGAGCAAAGATTTCTGCTTACAGATACCGGTGGAAAGTTTAAAAAGTCAGCATGTCAGCTCTCTCGTAAATATGTTTGCATCTTTTGTGACTAGCTTATTTTTTTTTAAACAGACATTTATTAAATTCCAGCACAAACAGTTAACACTTTAAAAAAAAAAAAGCTTCCAATTTACCTATCTAAAGGCATGCCTTGATTTATCCTAAATATTGACTGAGAAATTCCTTAGAAACACAAACCTTACTCTTTCTGAGTCCTAGAATGTCTACTTAAAGTTCATCATTGTCTTTCTTTAACTACTTTTAATATTAGATACAGATACTACCACTGCTTAAACTGTAAATTGAATTCAGCCCTGTAATCTAGTTGTAAAGTTGCTAAACACTTGCCAGTTTTTAAAGACGCTATTAAGGACTAACAACAATTTAGATTATTTATATTGCCAATAATATATGATTTTTGGTGTTCTTAGGAACTTTCAGTAGTAATGATGTTAGTAACAGTGCACGCTTTATTTAATCTTGTAGACTTTAGCAATCATACTTTATATTAGTATCTTATAGTATCAGACAGTGATTCTAAAGTTGAAGTTATGAACTGTGTTTAAGTAATATCTTTGTTTTCACTATGTTAACTCAGATATACTCCTTAACATACCTGATCCCTTCATTCTTCCACAACTGCACAAGAAGACACTTCTGATCTATAATTATCTTAAGAAAGAGGCTAGTTATACCACATTTAAAAAGTTGCTTTAAAGAACTGGCAAATTTAGTCCCTATCTTCATTCATGTGGGGGTTAATGAGAATCTGGCATCAATTTAAGAATTAATACCTAATCAAGCAAGATACCTGAGGCTGAGTAACTAGCAGATGTTTCTTGAATTGGAACCTTAATGGCTCACCAATCAATAGAGCAGCATAAGAGTATTTCTTCTGCAATTCCAGTCAGAGCAGATGTGTTTAAACAGAAACATAAGTGTGTAATAATTAGCTTATTCAGTGTGACTAGCAACAGTTATCAGTTCAAAGGACAGAGGATACAAAAAATAAGAAAGGTTTCATAGAATACATGAATTCTAATCATTATTCCCAAGTTAAATGTTTTCTCTCCTGATGAAAATAGCTCTACATACATGTAAAGAATTTAGCTATCTATTTACTACGTATAGCATGTTTATCTTATTTCCTCACTGGCCAAACTACTAATTACTCTTCATTGTAAACGTTATACATGTGACTGTAACTCACATTTTAAGATCTACATCTTGAATGCAGTCGAAAAGGATTTTAAGGTTTGGGGGTAGGAGGCTGAATAACAGTACTGGGGTGCAAGAAGGAAAATATTCCTTGTTTTCAGGAATTCTCAATTAATGCTTATTAAAATAGGAAATTTTGATAAGTTGACATCAGGTGCAGAAATCTGATGTATGAATAAAAGCTTCTGTCCTAAATCCCCCTCTTTTTTAATTTTTTTATTCTAATGAGTTGTCCATAAGACCTTGTTTCTTATGTTTTATGAACATTATACTTATTGGAAGAAAAGAATGAAAAAAAATAGTCTATGCTATAATATGATGTGGACTCAAGTTAAAATAATATGTGCTTTTCCACACATTATTATGTTAAAGAGTAAATGACGGTTCAAGCTTGTTTTTCATCAGTGACAAAGTGCATGTAGAAATTATTAATTAAGACTAAATTAGGATGAAAGGTTGGAGGAGGAAATTATACTAAATTAAAAATTATGAAGTATGGAAAATTGATAAGACACTTAGGAAAAAAAATTCCTTTGTGGGGCTAAGGACTAGAAGTTTTAAAAATAAATATTAAGAAAAACAGAAATAGGGGAATATGTATGTTTGTTACTAAATTGAGATGATAATTAATGATAATGTAAAAAGCCATCACGTTTTTCTGTTTTGGAGGAAAACAATTGAATTTCTTTTGTGACATGAGAATAATCAGATAACTTCAACTCAAAGAAGAACTGGAAAAGATATTAAACAAGCTCTACTAGAAAAGAAAGAAAATGAAGTACATTTCAAAATACAGAATATAAATTGGAAAAACTAAAGTAGAATTTTGTATAAGGAAAAGGTGACAAATTGTAGGAAGTTTACAAGGAACCAAATATATTCTAGGTAATGAAATGCCAGTAACCTCCATAGAAAAGACAAAGGACATGCTGTTAGAAAACAAAGTATTTACATGATTCAGATTTGGGATTTTTTTTCCATTTTATTTTATTGTTGACAAAGCAGAAGAGGTCAGATAATAAAAAACAAGATTTACAAGATTTAGTAAGAATTTCCAGTAAGGAGAAAAAGACATCCTTCAAAGAAAAGACGGAAAATTTCAGGAGCCAGAAATTACTAGTAGATGCAAAGATTAAAGGTACCCCAGGATTTTAGTATTCATCTCACTATTCGTGAAGTAAAAAAAGAAATAAAAGCTGATAAGATTCATGGAACACAGATGCATGTCATAACTATATGCTGTTCTAAGAAAGCAGTAATTCTAAAAAAGGATCTAGGGCTCAAAACAGGCAAGTGATTTTTTTGAACTCTAATCTCCTTTTGGAAACTATGTTCAAGTAAAATTAAGGTATTGAGCTTGGTGCTGGGATTCCTGTATGAAATTTAGTATCACATAGGATACAGAAAATGAGACGGAGTCTCCTGTACATCCAATATTACAATTGGTGTGGCCTCATCTTGAGTACTGTGTGCAGTTTTGGGCCCCACAATTTAAGAAGGATGCTAAGGTCCTTGAATGAGTCCAGAGGTGGGCAACAAAGGTGGTGAAAGGGCTGGAAGGCATGTTCTGTGAGGAGTGGCTAAGGACTCTGGAGTTTTTCTGGTTTGGAGAAAAGGAAGCTGAGGGGCAACCTCATTGCTCTCTACAGCTTCCTGAGGCAGGGAAGTGGAGAGGGAGGTGCTCACCTCTTCTCCCTGGTGTCCAGTGACAGGATCATAAAATCATAGAATCATAGAATAGTTTGGGTCGGAAAGGACCTTTAAAGGTCATCTAGTCCAACCCCCCTGCAATGAGCAGGGACATCTTCAACTAGATCAGGTTGCTCAGAGCCCTGTCCAACCTGACCTTGAATGTTTCCGGGGATGGGGCATCTACCACTTCTCTGGGCAACCTGTTCCAGTGTTTCACCACCCTCATTGTAAAGAATCTCTTTCTTATATCTAGTCTGAATCTACCCTCCTTTAGTTTAAAACCATTACCCCTTGTCCTGTAGCAGCAGGCCCTACTAAAAAGTTTGTCCCCATCTTTCTTATACGCTCCCTTTAAGTATTGAAAGACCACAACAAGGTCTCCCCGGAGCCTTCCCTTCTCCAGGCTGAACAACCCCAAGTCTCTCAGCCTTTCCTCATAGGAGAGGTGTTTCAGCCCTCTGATCATTTTTGTGGCCCTCCTCTGGACCTGCTTCAACAGGTCCGTGTCTTTCCTGTACTGAGGACTCCAGAGCTGGATGCAGTACTCCAGGTGGGGTCTCATGAGAGTGGAGTAGAGGGGCAGAATCACCTCCCTCGACCTGTTGGCCATGCTTCTTTTAATGCAGCTCAAGATACTGTTGGCTTTCTGAGCTGTGAACACACATTGCTGGCTCATGTCCAGCTTTTCATCCACCAGTACCCGCAAGTCCTTCTCCGCAGGGCTGCTCTCAATCCCTTCATCCCCCAGCCTGTATTGATACTGGGGGTTGCCCCAAATGCGTGGGAATGGTTCAAAGCTGTGTCAGGGGAGGTTCAGACTGGACATTAGGAAACATTTCTTTACTAAGAGGTCAGTCAAACACTGGAACAGGCTTCCTAGAGAGGTGGTCAATGCCCCAAGCCTGTCAGTGTTTAAGAGGCATTTGGACAATGCCCTTAAAATCATGCTTTAACTTTTTGTCAGCCCTGAAGTGGTCAGGCAGTTGGACTAATTAATCATTGTATGTCCCTTCCAACTGGAACTATTCTATTCTATTCTATTCTATTCTATTCTAACGGACTTTCTCTATTGGCTCATTAAGGAAATGACTGGTTGACTGATGAAAAATGCTGAATGCAACAAAAAAGGAATAACACCTGAGTATTTTAGTGTAAGAGAAAGCCTGAAGAAATGTCAATACTATTTCTTATCTAGACTGCTGTTAGTCAAGAGAATTCATAGCAACAGACTATTAGGACTAGATGAAGTAGAACAAGAATACCCTTGCTAAACCAATTAACTATCTGGAAGCATAAAATTTTTAGTTTAAAAAGAAAAAGACCAAACTTTTGAAGGGAATTGCATGGATAATAATTGTGTAGATTTTTAAGAATTTCAGAAACAAGAAGCATTTGGAATTCTGACAACTCCATGGGTAACAATAAATGAATAAAATACTGAGTAAAATAATTCCATTGCTTAAACATAAGCTTCTAGTTTCATCTGAGATGCCTTGAGATGTGAGACTTCCTCACTGTTCTTTTAGACATGACACAGGACCTATGGGAAACCCATACACTTCTAGAGTGGCACCTGATGGCAAGGCAGAATACCCTTGTTGCCTTTTTTAGGCAACCAAATCCCACCTCTTCTGACAGGAGTCATGTCTTTAGAGACTGATCAATATAATCAAGGGAAAGAAGTTTAAAATGTTTTGAACATGCTGTTAGAAAACAAGGAGTCTGTCTAGAGAAAGAAATCTATCAATGATGAGCAGAAGAACAAGGGCAAAACTGGCAATATGGCAAGTACACAGCACAGAGAAGTAAGAACTCAAGATCTATAAGGCAAATAAATTATCAATCAGCAGACATTTGGTCAGTCTGTTTTATTAAGCACTCAGTGTCCTAAATGAAATGTGTTGATGATTAGAACTATGAAAAAATTATATAAATATTTTTTCCAAAAAACTGAAAAGTAAAAACTTACTTTAAAAATACATCTTTCTAATTTAATTGCAAAATCTGAATTTTCCCTTAATCTATTATCTTTAAACAAGTTAATCCAATATAAACTATTGTTTTATCTAATATGGCTTCAGTTATTATATTTAAAATTGGGAAATCTGAAACTCTTCAGAAACTTGTTAAAACCGTGGACGTGATTCTGAGAAAATAAAAAAATCTAATCCTTTCTCTGTGCATCTTTCAAAATTCAAACTTCATAGGGTGGTTTTATTTAATGAGTCAAAAAAAAATTGTGACACAAACATTCTATGTACTGGGTAAGACTCCTTCAAGAATGATCTAAATTTTGAAGCAATGTGTTAAATTTAAGAGCTACAAGCAAGAAAAGAATAAGTGTAGTAATATCAACCATTGTGAGGCTATTTAATTTGTACGAATCATCTTTAATGAAAGAGTACACCTATTTTCCTCTTTTACACTATTGCAGCATTAGACAAGTAAACATTAACCTTTAAAAGAAAACAAAAAGTATTGATTTCATAGAACACATTAGGGTATTGTAAGGGATAATCTTAGGGAATTAAGTTGGAAAGTAATCCTTAAAACCCCAGAGAAGTTAATTTTGATGAACTATATCTCCTAATAATGAAAAATGCATAGTGTTGTATGGAGAAGAAATTTAAACATTAGAATGTAGTTTACTGACAGATGGTAAATTTCTTTTTCTGCAGTCTAGCCACTTCACTCAGACTCCTTTGTGATTCCACAGAAAGTCATGAATACTAGGGGGATTTGTGCTGAAAACTTACACATACTTCCAGATAGTTTCTCTCAAGATGTGGCTCTTCAGAGAGCAAGAACAAACATATTGATCGTGAAACAACTGGACCAAGGGCAACACCAGAGAACTCCATGTCATCAGTCACATCAGGTACAGTTCACGTAGGCAGAGGTGTTCACGTACCTAACTTATTCTACTTCCCATGGGACTTAAGGCACCTATTTCCAATGGGAAGTAAAATAGGAATTAGACACTTAAATATCTTTGTACATAAGGTCTTATGCCTGGTCTTTATCTTGTCTTATGTCCTATTAGTGCTAAAAGGGGACAAATATAAGCAAAACAAAGGGAACTCCAAAAAATAGTTGTTACTTACAAGATATCATTCCTTCTCTGAATAAACTGTATTATATTTAGGAAAGCAGAAAGAAAAAAAAATCTCTCATCAAATTACATAATGGGAGTGAAGATGAATTAAACTGTAACACAAACTAAACTGATGTTCATGGAGCAAGAACTTTATCCTAAAATTTGATTTGAACTGATTAGATCATTTCATGTGTCACTTGAAAACTTTCTTGAAATATGCGTATCATACTTGAGGACGGCAACTCCTACCCATTAGTTTAATCGCAAAAGAAAGTGCATTTCATGGCAAAAGTAAATGATTATGTATAAAAGGAGGAACAAATTAAACTGCTAGAGTTAGTAAAAGGCATGTGTTAAAGATATTGATACTTCTTAAATAAGAAGCCACAAAGTCTGAACAACAAATTCTCTATAGCGGATAGTAATTCATCACTGAAGTTACACAAAACATTTTTAGTTTAGTTGGCAAGGGAATAAAGTTCAATTCACAAAAAAAGAAGTTCATTTCTTTATCAGAATATTTTTGTTTGGGGCAGTCTGTTTTATTTGTTTTGGACAAAAAAACCCCAACATTTTCCTCAAATAAAATACTTTGAGTTATTTATAGTTTTCAAAATGTGAGTACACAGAAGTTCAAAGAGAAAAGAGCTGGAAAAACAAAAAGAAACACATCTATGTCTCAAATCCCATTAATATGACTCAAACTGTCCCTCCTCAATTTTGATATAAAATTTAATTAGCTTTAGTCAAAAGTCATTGTTATTTTTATTGAAATCATGAACAAAAGCTCCCATTTGCACAGGTAATTTGCTTACATTAATTGCTCAGTTGTTAAATAATAAACAAATCATGATTTGTGATTTATTTGTTAAGAATTTAAACAAATCAATGGTCTAAATTAATCTTCCATATTTCTACTTGATGCTAAACTAATGATTTATTATAGCTTGGTAAAGGTACCTAGTAGTTAGATGTTGATACTTTTTAGTAACATGGTTCTCCTTTTAATAAGTCTTTAGACTCCATTGAGCACCTTTAAATATTGAAAAGTCCTCCCCCTCGAAAAAGTTACTGATTTTTAAAAAATTATTTAGTCTCATATAAAGAGTAATTTAAAGTCATACAAAAAATATATGAAAGGATGGATCATATAAAGATCCATTAAAAAGTCAGTATTTGCTCCTTCATACTGTCTGATTCTTTTAGACAATTTTTGGAAGGATTTAGAAGAATTATGTCATGAAAGAATATAACATAGAGAATATCCACCAGAGCCTTTCAACTTTTGATGATTCTGTCACACAGAACACAACAGATAACAGAGGAAGCAACCAGAGGGACAGAAATATGCTAAAAAAAGATTTTTGAGAGCTTTTTTAGGAGACAGCCTTTCATAATACAAGACTTTGAATAGTGAAAGGAATAATTTGAACTGTTTAAATACACTGAATGAACTGTAAGCACTCATGAAGGGTAAAAAAATGAATACAAAATCCTGCCATACTTCCAACAAATCAAAGCCAATTGTGTGATATTTGTTGTTTCTATTATAGATATATGTTCCATAGCTGTACTTTGAGTACTTCGCACTGTTGTAGCTGCTGTACAGAAATAGAGGGAGAAGGGTTCTTTGCTACAATTATTTTGGAAAGCAAACAAAGTGAAAGAAAGGTGCCTTGATGGACTGTATTCTCACACAACAAATAAGTGGTAAAAAATATAGAAATACTCGTCTCTTAATTGCTGCTCCAATGTCCTATGCACTAGACAAAACTGAGAAGAAATTATAGAGATTAGTGCAGAATTAAATATTACTAAATTTGATTGATAAGTGTCATTTTCTTGATAAAGCAACATTTCACATAAATATATTGATTTTGAAAATGGTGAAAAGAATACAATCTAATTGTTTCATATCCTTGCTTCATTTAAATAACTGAGATTCTTTTTCAACTTTTTATTTCGGTGCAATTCACTTAGACTATTACATTAGAGAAGTAATGTATTTCTACGTTAATCTCATATGAGTGAAACACCAAATGAAGACAAAATTGGCAGGCATTTTTCTGCGCTTTCACAAGGAACTTTTAGAGGGTGCCTAAACATTATTTCATTATAGAAATTTTGGGTTTGAAAAAAAAAAAGAAAAAAAAGGTAGCATTTTGTTCCAATTTAGAGTGAAAAGTCAAGGTAGTTTCAGCCTCATTGAACATATTTCCAATTCTAGTTCTAGGCAGAAAAATATTGAAAAAAATATGGAATTTTGGGGATAAATTATTTTATTTCTGAACCATCTCACTAATGACATCGATACGGAGATACGGGACAGAAGAAGCACTGCTGTTAGGTTGTTTTTAACTGTTTTCATGTTGTCTAAAACATCATCCTGCCAACATTAATATATTAAGTTTAACACAGCCATAATACATTACAGCTGTGAGATAAGCTTTAGAGGGATAACTAGTATTTGTTATTCGACAGAAAGATACAGCTGTGGATTGTGGGTATGGAGGTAAAGGTTTCAGGCAAAAGAAAAAAAAAAACAACCCAAAAAACATAACGTAAGATTTGTACTCTTTATCTTATAAGAAGTTCTCCATATTTCATGTTGAAGATTCTGAAGCCCTTGTAAGATTGGTTCTTACAAAAGGAAAAACCAACCAACCAAACGAAAAAATAAAACAAACCCTTTTAATCTTGAGTGCGTTTAGCATTAATGGGCAGAATGTGGTGTCAAAGTTCATTCATTAAGTTATATTTTGTTACCAAACAGCAAAATGCTGAGCAGAGAAATCAGAAATTAAAATACAAACATATTTATTAGCAAAAAATGGAAAAGTGGCACTTGTGTGACACCACCTATCTAAATAGAAAGACATTGCCTCTTTAAGGTAGCTGCAAAAATTCTCAATGAAGAAAAAATAAATTCATTATGATTTCAGAAAATTCAGTTTTATTTCTCTAGTGAATACGATGTTCTCTGATATTTAGATTTTGAATGGCTATGGTTGTTACCCAGTAATCATTATTATCTGAAGTCTACCTATGAATTCCTGATAGAATATCTTTTAAAGTTTTTTAAAATAAGCTAAAATATAGATTTCAGCACAGTAAATTTTCAATATCCCTGTGAAGAGCAACGATTTTTTAACTTATTACAAATATTCACAATGATTTGGCTGAATAAAATTTTATAAGAAAATTGATATCTTTCTCATCTCTGAATAATACTTTTGCCTCAACAATTGAATAATGCAGTTGAAAATACAAATTACTCTTTTTTATTTCATTAGGCTTATGCCAAATGTTACCTTTAAATGTCAGATGGTTTTGATACTAAAATTTATAAAGAAAAGACAGTGTAAACAATTATAAGTATTTTGCATGTCCTTACAGGGCTTCCTTGTTATGAAAGCACAGAGAAGTTATGTTGTCTTTGTGCCTTCTCTGTTATATATTTTGTTCCTATTTTACTTACTATCAGCTGTCAAATCTATGCTAAAAATAAATAAATCAACCTATCAAATCCATATTTTTGAGTTTTCTTACACTCTTAGAAAGTTAATCTTTTTCTTCAAAATTCATCATCCTTTTATTCAGTTGTAAGTGAATCTATTAGTACGTTACCTAATACATGACACAACTTGTTCTTCATGTCTTTAAATTTAGTGTGTTTACATATATGGGGGACACAGAACTTCAGGCTGTATGGAAATAAAAAGAAACTCATATTAGCTGTTCTAGAAGTTTGGACTAAAAAAAATCCTTTCAGTTTATGCTTTAAAGCTTTATTTACATTGTTTGAAAATAACATGGTATTAAAATACTTGGTAAGTGATCTGTTTTGCTTGATGATTTTTGGAATCACATTCATCACATCCACAATCTTGGCTTGAAATATGCAGAAAAAGAAAAAGAAAAAAAAATCTATTAGAGGACAAGATAATATTAATCTATTTTGGTTGTGGAAATATATGTGCCCTGTTGTGCTTTTTCCATAGCTCTTCAGAGTACTCATTTTCTAATTTCTGTTCTCTGTGAGAAGGACATTAGTGCTTCATTCCAGAACCACCACAGAATATCCTTTCTTGCTGCTTCATAGAGAAAGCAGCAAGTAAGTGCAATATGGTAATTATAATAAGAATTGTCAAGAATATTACAATGATTCATGCCTGTGAAGAATAGTTTAGCCTTCTTTCCACAAAGATCTTCTAATGATTGCCTCTTGTTCAGGAAATGCTCTACTAACTATCATTGCTCACTTTGCAAATCCTATTGACCCCACTGTAATAATTCATATCTTAAAAAGCTTTCAAGGCTCTGCCTCCTTGACCTTCATTGTCCTTCCTTGACCTGGATTAACGTGATACCTGGAAACACTTCCTTCATGCATGCTGAATGCATAATGACATACATCTCTCAATAATTTATTCCAGTGCAACACTCACTTTTACAATATGCCTTCACAAAACGTGTCAGACTTAGTATAATTTAATCATCAGTAATACTTAGCAGAACATATTGAAATTATTAAAAAAGATTATGCTTATTCAGCTTCTGTTTTCTATCAAGTGTGAAGACTGTCATAAGGGAATGCAAATGACTTAATTAAAAAAAGTTTTACATAAACGATTTTTATGAATGGCTTTTAATTTCAGCAAATAAGAGAACAGGTGAATATTTGCTTAGAATATTGATTGCGCAATCAAACCATAGTGTCTCTGCCGTGTAGGAATAATTTAGCCATTTGTAATAGATGTGAGCCTGAGACGTTTCTGCTAAGGGATGTTACAAGGCCTCCGACTCTGGCAGGCTCTGGGGCTCAGGTGTTGCTCTGTCCTGGCCACTGGAGCTCATCCTGGTGCCCTGGAGGCCTGGGAGTCTCTCTCCCAGGCTGATAGATGCAGCTACTGCTTTCCCGTTTGGAGGCTCAGCCAGCAGTGAGGCTGAGCGTGTACCCCAGAGACACACTCCTGCACACACAGGGGACACTGACACAGCTGGCTACAATGACAGCCACAAACAGGGCACTGCCTTTAACAATCCCCAAATATGGCACCATCAGGACTCACATAAAACACAGCTACAGATTGCCAAGTCCCTAAAACATAAGTTCAAATAGCCAAGTATGTTTCCTCCTCTCCAGCTGATCAGGACTAATGTTCACTAGTGAAAATACACACACACACTCACTCTCTAGGTTCACAAGGAACACATGCTCATGGATCCCTCCAATACCAGCACAGTCCCTCTGCCGAATACCTCTGCCTGGATCCTGAGCTGTCTTACTCACTCCACAGGTGTCCTACGCACTGGCTGGTCCAGCTTGATGTTCGCTAGCAAACACACACTCATACACTCATTTCAAAGGCACCCCACACTTGTGCGTCCTCCTGGATACCACCATGAGCCTTCTCCCTGCCTGATACCCCTGCCTGGACCTGGGTCCTCCCATGCCACCTGGTCCAGCTTGAAGTTTGCTAGCAAATTAGACACACCCCCACCTCCCACACCCACACCCACCAGGTTTGGGAAAAATGCACCTTCCTCTCCCCCCACCTGCTGACACCCAAGCACACAGGCTCTGTGAATTACTGTCCCACTTCCGTTGCTGGCACCATGGACGCACAGACCCTGTCACCCCTGCTCTCACTCCAGTTGCTAGCTCTGAATTCACTAACAGTCTCTCCAATTGCTGTCTGAGCACTCACACATGGGACAAAGAGTGAGATGACACAGACAGATAGTTAAGAAAGGATTTAGTAAGGAGACAGGGCAAACTGTGATGATTAGCCATAGGGCTTGGTCAGACAAATGTACTGACTGGCTGTTGCATACACACAACTGGCCCCTCTTATTCCTCCTCTTACCAGTATCCCCTCCCTTTTTTAGTCCCTGGTCCCTCCTTTTTCTCTCCCTTTGACCCTTCCCTAAACATTCTTCAGTAAGTTTTGCACAGTGCCACAGCCCCCCTCAAATATCCTTAATACTTTTGTTCTCCTACCTCCCCCTTCTTGCCAGCTACACAGTCCGGGTTGACCGTCTCCAAAGTTAAGCCTGGGGTTTCTTAATGGACCATCAATTACCATTTCAAGAGTTTTGGTCTTCAGTTGTTTTCTCCCTTATCACTTGTCTCTCAGATTTGTGTCTCTTGTCTGTTTCATTTATCACTTTGATTCCCTTTGAACTGGAAAGGTCCTTGATCTGATAACCTAAATGAAGCAGATGCTCTCACATTCCACATTCCCTCACAGTTTATTAAAAGGTAATTTAGTACGTAGTTTTAATAACACCTGTTTCTAGGTATGTCTACAGAAGCGATGGGCTTGCATTTACACTCAGTTATTGAATTTGCTGAACAGCAGTAGCTTAAAAAATTTAAGAACTTTCCTTCAAAACTGAAGGAATAACAAGAAAAACAATTTTATCAGAGATTGAAATTCCAGATGGACAAAGAAGATAAAAATTGTTAAATCTTAAAAATCTGATGTACTTTGTTTTTTTCAAAGGCTAGAATATTCTTCCATTAGTAAGGGAAATAAAATTTTGTACATGGTCTTTGAACTGAATGCAATTAAAAACGCTTATTAATATTTTCGAATATCTAATATAATTTTACATGATATCCCTGCTATGTGTCTCAAGGTTATTTGCTTGTTGTCCTTTTTTTCATGCATGGCACAAATCTTGAAGCAGGATGAGTTATGACAAAAACAAAAAAAAGGCTAAATGGAACTATGTAAGTCTTTATTTTCAGTTCTTTCACCTAAATGTAGCAATATATGGATGATGGTAGTTTTACTTTTTTAATGTGTTGTGGGTTGGGTTTTTTTCAGATTTTGAACTTTCTATCAGGTATCAGGACATGAGATTAATGCTTTATATTTTGTTGAACCCTGCTTTTTTAACTTAAAGGTGTAGGGAGGGCTTCTATTAAAAGAAAAAAAAAAAAAAAATAGCCAGGATATATTGAGTGCTGAATGAAAAATTTTAAAAAGACAAAAAAAAAATCTAGATGTAATATAAAATTTTCTTCCATAAAATATTGTTAGACGATACCATTTAGTTATACAGTAAATATATATTATGTATGGCAAACCTAAAAAAAGGTGTCTGACAAATAATTCAGTAACTTTCTGAATGTATGTTCATCAGAACATATTCACATACTACAGTAATTTTTGAACACTTTATATATGGGAGGTAAAGCCCAGCTAGGTAAGCTGAAAAGAGGAATCCACCACTGCATTTCAGTTCTGATTTTAAAAAAATGCTATTATTTTGCTTTTTTAAAAGCAAACTTCAATTGAAATGTCCAACTTTCTACTTTACCTTGAATATGAACCATAATGTCAATTTGGTGATTCCTACAGCATAACTGATGTAACCATGAGAAATATTTCACTAGATGGTTCAAGAATAAAACTGGGTGATCATTATGATTCTCATATATATTTCCCAGACATATTTGAATGACTTATTTAGAATCATAGAATCATTTAAGTTGGAAAAGACCTTTAAGATCAGCGAGTCCAACTGCAGACCTAACACTGCCAAGTCCACCACTAAACCATGTCCCTAAGCATCTGCATGTCTTTTAAATACCTCCAGGGATGGTGACTCAACCACTTCCCTGGGCAGCCTGTTCCAATGCTTGACAACCCTTTCGGTGAAGAAATTTTTGCTAATATCCAATCTAAACCTCCCCTGGTACAACTCGAGGCCATTTCCTCTTGTCCTGTCACTTGCTGCTTGGGAGAAGAGACTGACACCCACCTTGCTACAACCTCCTTTCAGGTAGTTGTAGAGAGCGATAAGGTCTCCCCTGAGCCTCCTTTTCTTCAGGCTAAACAACCCCGGTTCCCTCAGCCGCTCCTCATATGACATGTGCTCTAGACCCTTCACCAGCTTTGTTGCCCTTCTTTGGACGTGCTCCAGCACCTCAATGTCTTTCTTGTAGTGAGGGGCCCAAAACTGAACACAGTATTTGAGGTGCAGCCTCACCAGTGCTGAGTACAGGGGGACTATCCCTTCCCCAGTCCTGCTGGCCACACTATTTCTGATACAAGCCAGGATGCTATTGGCCTTCTTGGCCACCTGGGCACACTGCTGGCTCATATTCAGCCGGCTGTCAAACAACACCCCCAGGTCCTTTTCCACCAGGCAGCTTTCCAGCCACTCTTCCCCAAGCCTGTAGCATTGCATGAGGTTGTTATGACCCAAGTGCAGGACCCAGCACTTAGCCGTGTTGAACCTCATACGTTTGGCCTTGGCCCATTGATCCAGTCTGTCCAGATCCCTCTGTAGACCCTTCCTATCCTCAAGCAGATCAACACTCCCGCCCAAGTGGGTGTCATCTGCAAACTTACTGAGGATGCACTCAGTCCCCTCATCCAGATCATTGATAAAGATATTAAACAGAACTGGCCCCAATACTGAGCCCTGGGGAACACCACTTGTGACCGGCCGCCAACTGGTTTTAACTCTGTTCACCACAACTTTTTGGGCCCAGCCTTCCAGCCATTTTTTCACCCAGCTAAGAGTAGAGTCCAAGCCACGATCAGCCAGTTTCTCCAAGTGGATGCTGTGGGAAACAGTGTCAAAGGCTTTACTAAAGTCTAGGTGGACAACATCCACAGCCTTTCGCTCATCCACTAAGCAGGTCACCTTGTCATAGAAGGAGATCAGGTTAGTCAAGCAGGATCTACCTTTCATAGACCCATTTACACTAGCGCCAGAGAAATTTTTTATAATAAAAGTAAACTAAGAAAAAAACACTAATAAAAATACTCAAATATGACATCACAGTGGTGAATTTAATAAAAAATTTAGATTATGTTCTGAAGAAAGATACAGAAATAAGAACTACTAACATTGTACATTTTTATGATTTAAAGAAAATATTTTTTATGTAAACTTTGCTTGATGTTAAAATCCTACTGCAAATATGAAGTGGGAGGTAGTATGATAGATTAGTTATTAAAAAGAGGTTAAAAATATACTCAAAAAAATAATCTTAGAAGAAATTTGATCATGTATATCAAGGTGTTTTTGCATCTCTTCTTACTGTAATTCTGGTTGCCTAATAATTATTATAAATTTTCATTAACGATTCTTTTGTGCTAGTAGGGAAAAATATCACCATTTTACAGATGAAGAGCTGAGACAGAAGTCATGAATGTCTTCAAAATATCTCTCTGATCTTTTGATTCCAAGCGGGAAGAATGTTGTTTCTCTTGATCAATTCTCGTGTTCCTTAAAAAAAGAAGCTAAGCTGAAGGATGAGACCCATATACCTTAACATTAGTCATTTAAAAGTCCAGTCAGTCATCAATGTTTTTCTCATTGTCAATTGAGAGAGATAGAGACCTTTTGTGCTGGTTTTGGCTGGGATAAAGTTAATTTTCTTCATAGTAGATAGTATGGGGCTATGTTCTGGATTTGTGCTGAAAACAGTGCTGATAATACAGGTATGTTTTCGTTATTGCTGAGCAGTGCTTACACAGAGTCAAGGCCTTGTCTGCTTCTCGCACCACCCCACCAGTGAGGAGGCTGGGGGTGCACAAGAAGCTGGAAGGGGACACAGCTGGGACAGCTGACCCCAACTGACCAAAGGGATATCCCATACCATAGGATGTCATGCTCAGCATATAAAGATGGGGGAAGAAGAAGGAAGGAAGTGGGCTTTGGAATTATGGCATTTGTCTTCCCAAGTAACCATTATGCATGATGGAGCCCTGCTTTCCTGGAGATGGCTGAACACCTGCCTGCCGATGGGAAGCGGTGAATGAATTCCTTGTTTTGCTTTGCTTTGCTTATGTGGCTTTTGCTTTACCTATTAAACTGTCTTTATCTCAACCCACGTGTTTTCTCACTTTTACCCTTCTGATTCTCTCCCCCATCCCACCAAGGGGGAGGGAGCGAGTGGCTGTGTGGTGCTTAGTTGCCGGCTGGGGTTAAACCAAAACACCTTTATACAAAAATCATCTGTCCTATCTTAGGTCATTAATTAGTACAGGGCAAATTGCCCCCTGGTTCTTCTTTCCACTGTCTCCGTTGATTGAAGTTAGGAGTCTAAAGTTAACTGAGATAAATTCTACCTCAAGAGACTTACTGAAAATCACAAAAGATGTCTGTGGTTGAGCCAAAAATGAGACCATGTGTTTAACCCTAGCTGAGGGTCTTACCCATTAAGAGCACTCTCCATACATGATAGAAGATTAAAAATAATTAAGTGAAAAAGTATTAGAGAGAAATAAAGTAGAAAGGGATGATCTGAAATAAGTCATTCAGACAGTGAGGTGATTGCAAAGGAGGCAGGTGTTTCCCCATACGTGTCATTAATTAGCAACTTGAAAACAAACCAAAATTATCATTATGTGATATTTTTCTCATTAGATACAAATGAAAGAAACGATGAAATCTGCAATTTGTTTAGGGGGGAAAAAAGTGTCACTAGAAAATAAGAAATTGTAACTACTAGTAAATCTGTTCTTGAAAATAAAGACAGACTTTTCTCTTTAGCCACTTTTGAAGAATTTTTCAAAAATGGTGGGAATATAGGTATATGTTTATTGATAAAGGAAAGAGAAAAATGTTTGTCTAAGATCCTGTAAAGTGGGATTTTCAACCTCTAAATACAGAACCTGGGAACCTAGATGTCTGTCATTTGTAGTACACCATTTAAAAGGCTATCACTCGTAAGCATTACCTATACATTATGGAACATGTGGCACTTTAAAAACAACATGAAATTCTGCCAGTCATAAAATCTCAATTGTTCTATGCATGAGCATTTTTTATTCTTGTTACTATTGAAGAAAACCTTAACATTGAGAGAGTGTCTTGGACTATTCAGGTCTAGCATCACCCATGAGAGATGGTATTACATTCCTCCTGGAGCAGCCAGGAGGGACACCATGAATCTCAGTTACATCATTTGTAGTCTTTCTGTGTAAATTGACTGTGCTCTTTGATAATCAAGGATAGCTGTTTCCCTAGTACAAAGATGGAGTTTAGTTTAGTCTTCATTTTTTAATTCTTGGGATGCAAGGATATGAGCACAATTCTGTGAATCTTGTTCTTTCTGACATAAATATATAACGATATTCTTACAGTCATATGCCTGAAAATGGCATATTTAAATTTTAGTTCCTCACTGTTAATTTATAGCAACTGATGATGCTATGTCTACCCTGTGAGAGTTTAATATTTACCCTTTTAGAGAGAGAGTTACAGGTAAATTAGAATTGGCAGATCACATGCTTTTAACTTTTTTTTCTGATGGTAAGCCATTAAGACTTCATATAGGTATTTTGTAACAAACAGCCCTCATTATAGAGGAAATTCGCAAAAAAATTATTTCTCTTGAAGAAAATACAGCTAAAATGAAATAATTCATTCTCTTCTGCAGAAACTGGTTGAAAAATGGAAAATATTCTTCTTCAATAGACATTAGAGTATACTAAAAATCATTTTAAGTTATCTAATTTGTATTCTCAGAAGACAACCTAAAAGGTCATACTGGTTCTTCCTTGCATTAAAAAGGAATAACTTTAGAAAAGGTTAGTGTAATTTAGGTTCCCTAGTTTTTTTGGGTTGTTTTTTTTTTTTATTGCTGCTGAAAGAAAAACCTTCTAGCCTAACATTTGGACAAAAGAACAATCTCTTACATTATTGATCTCATAGGTAATCTCAACTCATAACTGCTCACCTTGCTAAACTGACAACATAGAAATATATTATTTATCACAGTGTAGAACTGAATTAAACTTTGTTTGTTTGCTTGTTTGTTTTCTTTTTACAATGGTTAACAGTACACTGTATTTAGATTGGGAAATTATTTGGGGAATAATTAACTGCAGTGTAATAACAATACTACTGAAGCAAGAATATTGATTTGCAATAGCCAAACATGGCCAGGCAGCCCCTCTGAGAGCCTACAAAGGAGAAGAGAATGGATAATCATATTGATCATAATAATAGTTCCTTTGATTTAGTAATGAATATTATATATTTTTATATGTGTGTGTGTATGTGTGTGCATATATATCTGTGTGTGTGTGTACAGATATAGATATCTGTATTCATGCACTTATATATAGATAGATACATACATACATACACACATATATTCTTGGGGTTTGCCCTGGCTTAAAAATATACATTTTAAATAAATCAGAGTTACAGAAAATACAGAAAAATTATTCAAGGTCATTCAATGATTCAATGGAAGTCAAAAAGGGAGCAGTGGTCTCTCAGTTGTTAACTTTGTGGCCAGCATAGCTAGATACTGTTATCTCTTTAGCAACAGAAGGTGAGGATGGCATTGTCATGTATGTGTGGAACATTAAGAAAAAGGATAGAAAAAAGTCAGTCAGATTAAAAACTTTTTCAGCTCCCCTTTCCAAAATCACCAAAGCCAGAAATGGAGTTGAAAATGCTGGTGAACAGCTGTTGTGGTGAGGGATGTGTTGCAGGAGCTGTCAGACAGCTAAAGGAAGGGGAGTAAAGTAAACAGTTTTCTCCTTACTGTATTCCCAAAGGTACTATAGTCAGGATAGGCAAGCAGAAAAAAAATAAAAATTAAAAAGAGCTACTGTAAGATCATAACTATTTTAGTTACATGTGATTTTCATCCAAAGGGGTCTTTGACCTTTGATATATCCTTGTTTTATAACAGCAAATATTTCTCAAGTGACTCAAGCACTACCTCTTATGGCTCAGTTCATTAATTTAGACCTCCTATAAATGCTTTTTTTCAGTATTCTTGTTCGGTCAAGTAAAAAGAGACTTTAATAGTACAGGGGTCAGAAGGAAAATGATGAAGGGTTAGAAGGAAAGCGGTGAAGGACCAGTAAAAGTGAAATAAATCTGTTTTGGTATGGCCTGACATGAGAGAGAAATCAGGATTCTTAATCCTTCATTTTCCTTTTTTTTCCCCTTAAGAAATATTTTCTTTGTAACAGAAGAAAAACCTTCATTGACTCCTCTTCCTGTGAGCAAAGAGTTCTGGTACATTAAACTTCAATAATACATGAACATTACAAACTGTATGTGAATGTTTTAATTGCATAAGCTAGTGAATCTTGCAGAGGGAAAGAAGAATCCCGTCACTTTCTCTGTCACTGTGCATTTTGAAGGATGCTATGTAAATAAAAGCATTCAGCTATATTCAAAAATGTTGTGTCTTGAAGGACATTACAGTAAAATCAAACTTACTCTTTCTTCTTGGGCCTTTCAAAATTGGATTAGCTAAGCAAAGAGTAACTATCCATGTGCACTGAAAAAGTTTCTTCAAAATCCAGGGGGAAAAAAAAAGCCTCAAGCTCTCAGCCAATAAGTATTTCACCATTTTAATAGTCCAACTACTATGAAAAAAATACGTGCAGATAGTTAAAACACTGACCAAGCAATGATTTCAGTTCATCAAAGTTCAAGATCAGTGAGAACCATTAAATCATACTGCCTGACCTATATTTCACAAGCTGTTACATTCCTCCTAGTTACTTCAGGAATCAGCCCAATACCTTCATTTTGATGTCTTCATAGTTATTTCTTTTGTTTTTTTTCTGAAGTAAATATCCATGTTTAGTTTTGTCATGTTTTTCTCCACTAGATAAAACTACTGCCTTTAGTAGCTGGCATATTCTCATTCGAAATGTACTTTTCACTGTAGCCATTTCACCACATTCTGCTTTGTGTAACTTGCCGTCTTTCATTACTCATCTCAATCTGGAATAAAGGGAACTGTCTCAAAAGTTTAAGGATATTTTCACCATACATTAAATAAATATGATTTCTCTCTATGTGACAGTCCCCATGACATCTCTGTCATCTTGTTTACATTTCAGAAAGTTCTGACTTGAATCAGTGCACATCATCTTTCACAAGGTAAAGCTTACCCAAAAGCACTGCCCAGGCAAAGGAGAGCATGACTACATCTGTCCAGCTCTGACTAGATTAAGCAAGTATGAGCTGGAAAGCAAAGTAGCAATGAACAACTGTAATAGTTACTATGTTCACACTTTTTTGTAATACATTTGGGACTGGAGATGGCAGTGTGACAGAAATCCTGGTGACCATAGTGATGACTTCTAATTGGTCATAGATATGAAGAAAGTCAAAGATAATGCTGTGGGACTGTGATTTTTGAGGACTTACGCTAGCAATCAAGTACAGGAAGTAATACACAGTGCAAACAGTAGCTGCTGGCGTGGTGGTGGGAAGCACAATGTGTGGAAGGCTGAGTTTGAGGTGCAGCCGTCCTGTGGAGTCACCAGCCAGGACCTGCCACAGCTTCAGAGCCCACATGTACTGCCAGGCTAACCCACACCAGAAAGGCCACAGATACATACGTCCAAAAATTTAGGAAGACTGTAGGTAAAACCATCAGAATTTCTTTTTCTTATGGGATTTGGGCTTGCACCAGATTTTCATGCTGTTGAATTTGCTTATCTTTTATTGTGAGATAGAAAGAAAGAGAAAAAAAGAGATAAAATTTTCTTGTAGTGTTGACCTTATAGTTATCTTCAATTCTGAAGGTGTTCTTGTCAAAAGCATAACCTATAATGTGTGAGTGAGGTCTTCTTCCAGACTAGATCTTTGCCTAGAATGAAAACATGAAGAAAATTTATAAATACTTTTTTTACATAGTTCTTCGCTTTTCATAAAAATCCATAACTTGTTTTCATTTCTGGGGCCAATCAATACAAAAATAGTGACCTACTTTCAGAACTGCTCCATGATATGTTTTCCATTTACTAATTTTTTTGGTTGTATTTCTCAAAATTATTTAGACAAGTATCTTCTCAAAACTTAGAAGTATTCATTTTGTTGTTCTCAAGATGTTTCAATTTTTCCTTCTAGAAAGTTCCAACACTAAACTATAGTCTGAAATGTGAAACCTAGAACAAAGTCAAATCTTTATTTTTTCTAGGTGAAACTGTTTTTGTACACATTTTACACCAGAAACAATTTTTGGCACAACATTAATGGAAGGCAATACTTCTTCCTCACGCAACTAGTGAAGTCAAGTGTACATATAGTTTACAGAGATTATTCACCTCTAACTTGGGCAATGCAGAACATAACACTTCCCGTAAAGACTAATAGGAAAATTTAATCACTTATTTGTTCACTGGTTCTAGATACAAAAATATATTTTATGTTGCCTTTTCTTCACTGTTATCTTACTGTCTAATAATAAGTGATTCTTCTGCTAAGCAGATTATTGTTTATATGTTTCCTCCTGAGTGCACTCAAATGTCTTTCTCAGCCATTTATCTGTTGCTTTAGTCCTAATTGTATGTTCTATCAAGAGTTTACAGACTGCTAGCTAAAAATCTAAAAAGAATTATTAAAGGTGTTTCATTAGTGCCTAAGAATTGTATATATAGCTTTCTGGTTTTCAGAAATCTCTTCACAAATATTTTTTTTCTCATTTTAAATTCACAGCCTCTACTGATTGATGTTTAGTTTGCTGCTTCTTTGTTCTCGTATTAAAACTAACTGAACAGGCAACAGAGAAATATAATTTTGTGATACCTACTTTAAAAGACTGTTCTACATCTGGCAGAAATGTGCCACCAGTTTAGCTTAAGGAGGCGTGAAAGCAGTCACAAGAAAAGTATGGCAAAGATGCTGGAAATTTAAAAGGCAGTAAAGCAGATTAAGAATAAATAGATAAATAGATCAATAAACTCACAAAAGTAAACATCTAATTCAGAGAAAATATCACTACGTCTTTTGCATTCTTGTCTTTGTCAGAATATTTAAATATTACAGTACTGATCTTTTGACCTAGTTGATTTTTTTCCTTTTTTTTTTTTTTTTTTTCTCCTAGGACCAATTATTACCAAGTGTAAGCAACATAGAAGGTGGTGCATGATTTCTCCTTGTATTAAGTTTCTAATTAGTCATGCTAGTCTTCTCACTACCTCAATACCTCAATTGTTCTAAAGCTGTTTTTCTGATTTTAGGGTATGAATTAAGCAAGAATATGATAACTCTTTTACTATAGCATTTTCACATTAGGAATTTGGTTTGTGTCTACTTTTACTGATGATCTAATCTAAAGATACCCATGCAGAGTTAAATCTATTACAATTTCAAATATATTCTCTGTTCTAGAGACTACTACAGCATAGATTACTAAAATGTTCATACAGCTGTTAGATGACAAATAAACATTTTAGCTTTCAGTTTATTATTTATAATTCAGTGATGTCATGGACAATCAATGTTGTACTTATCTCATATAGAGACCTCATAGAAACATACATTATGAAATACAGATATTTTATGTATCCTGTATAATAGCAATGTGCATTTCAGAATAAACTATTCACAAGTCTACTGCATTATAATTGCAGTTATCTTGGGAGCTATTTAATCAAAATAGCTCTGCTTAAGTGTGTAGCAAGAGGAAACATTAAAAAAAGATCTTCAGAGGTTCAGAGAGACAAAACAGTAGGAATTTTTCCTTACAAAAAGAAAGGGAAGAGGTATTTGCAATTTCTTTCTAGTGTGACATTTCTTCAAATGGGGGTGGTAAATCATAGAAAAAAAATGTTTTCCATTTTCAAAACAGAGTTATTGGAGAATGACAAAATACTCTTTTGCACCATTTCTAATAAATCTGTCATTTGTAATACACACATTTCTCTAAGAGCTATTAGGACAGCTTCAGTAAGTAACACCGGCACTTGTTAGAAAGCAGTAGTCCTCTGATGGTTGATAGTTTTTGATTGTAAGTATCCAGATTAAATTTATGCTTGACTTCCCTCTAATCTGATGAAATCAGGAAAAGGTGACTATGTGAGAAAAATCCTTACACTCTTTATTACTTATGGTACCTATTGCTGCACACCCATAGATTTGAAGGCAAGGCACAGTAATCTTTACCTCTAAGCCAGTCCCAGTGTAATAGATCTTTTATTTTCAGTACCAGGAAAAAAAAAAACCAAACCAAAAAACATCATCCTATTCTGAAACAAGGTCCAAAAACTAATGTCTCTGCACAGCCTTATCCAGACAAACTGAGTATCTTAATATTTGATTTGGTATTGAATTATTTTTATGACATCAAAGATCAATGTGTGTCTATTAATTAAATCTTTTGTTTTATTTTGAAAATCCCTTTGTAACACTTGCACCTTGTTTTTGCAGCATTATGGTGGTAAACTAGAAACTGAAAGGGAAGACAACTAAAAAGAATCATTTATATTGAGTGAATTAAAAATCCTCAAATAGCATGAATCTTGAAAAAAAAGAAAAAAATGTTATTCTTTCTTAATTTACCAAAAGGTCTTCCTAACATCATCAGAAATTAAACAATATTTATATAAAATCATAATTGATCTTTTTTAAACATTTATGGACAAAACTTCAGTGACCCAACAAGTTTTCCAAGATGACAGAGACATAAGTATATTGTACTTTAAAAACAAAACCAGTACTTTTAAGTGACTTTTCTTACTTTGAACTGGAAACAGTAATTGAAAGTCTTGGCTACTTTCTTCTTGTAGCAGATAACGTGAGTCTGAAGGTATTTTTTTTCCTTATAAAACCAAATGTCTCTCGGGCAGGCTTTCCTCCTATAGTCTACATTCCATGACAGATGCATAAGCTAGTGCTTACCTAAAGGTAGTGTACTCAGCAAGACATTGATATCTGGAAAGGAACTGAAGGATACATGTGCGTTGTTTCCACATTTTTTCTGACACTTTGTGTAGGCAAGTTTTTGATGTTGTATGCAAGAGAACTGGAGGAGGTTGTTTAAACAATTAAGACTGTAATATCAAAGCACTAAGTAGGAAAAACTTGATGTTAACAACTTGAATCAACACAGCCACAAACAGATTGAAAGAACAGCTTGGCCACTACAAGTCAGTGCCACACAGTTCTCCCAGCTGCCGTCACTCTTTCTTGTGAGATCGCACTAAAGACAAAAGTCTTAAATGGTCCGTGTCTTTGCAGCATTTCATTGTTACATTGATAGAGAGCACAATCTTCCTGTGGACGTTGTGCACTCTCTAAGAAAAAGCCAGGTGTACTTCAAGTTTAAGTCAGTTTGTGTCCCTGACCCAACATATTTAAGTAGAGTAGATGTAAGGGTTACCATAGCAGTTTATTCTTTTGAGCACTGCTGGTAAATGGTGGTTATAAATGCAGTTTGTATAGTACAGTAATCTGTCTATAATATAACATCTTTGATCACGAAAAACTGTATTTTGTTTCATACAAAGATTAATATTAAGTCACTGATAGAAATACAGATAAGTAATTAATGTTTTCACTGTAGTTTGTCATTGATGACCCACCTTGCCGCCACTCCTGTGGAGTCTGAAAATGGTTTTCTTAATATTAAAAATATCTTTTAAAACTTATACCTTTTTTGCAGTTGAATGTATTTTGTTCATTTAGGGTAACTTTTGTAAAAAGTTAAAGCAGCTGAAATCACTGCACGTCCACAATCAAACTAGTCATCTATGTGATTAGCTATGCAGAAGTCAGGTGAAAGGAAATGGTATTAATACTTGAGAGCCTTATATTGGATACTTAGAGAAGGGAAGACTGTGTCCATATGAAACGTTTGCTTTCAGGATAAATTCTGATCTGCCTATTTACACTGAGTGAGAATACTACTGTTTACATCAGGTTTGATTTTGATCCTTCATAAAAAGTTGCTTACAGTTATTTTGCTCTGTTCAATTTTGCTGCATTTTTAAAAATAAAATTGCAACACTTCAATAATTCTACTTTTACTTGTGTTCAGTATCATTATGAATGCAATCCGTTGGGACCCAGTAGTTGCTGCTCTTAGAGTAATTTTGGTTCTTTCCTCTATTCCTCTAAATGTTGTCCACATTTAAGGATAAACATATTCTATGAGAAAATAAGTAAGATCAAATCAGTAGTGACTGTATGTTAAATGTAATTTGACTTGATAGTTTTATTATGCTTATCTTCTGTATGTTAGCTGCAATTTTCCATGGACCTGAAAATTTGCACAGAGATCCAATGGAGTGCAACAATATGCTTTATTTTTTTCTTCTCCAGGGTCCTTCTCTCAATGATATAGATTAACTCTCTTGACTAGATAACTTACAATATCATGAAATAATAATATCAAAAGGTACGTTGGAAGCACTTTAACTGAATTTTTAAGTTGGTTAAAAGAACACTATTTTACACTTTTAGATAAACCTTTACATCTTTAAAATTGAAGTTTATGCCAAGAAACTTATTTGCCTACGTTTTGCTGCCAAAATACTTTTTCCTTTCTGTATAAGTAAATTTTACTTCAGTAAACCCTCAAATATAGCTTTGCCTTCAGCTTTTAGGTGATAGCACAGTTTTGCTTTCTGGACTGCTGACTGGATGCTTGTACCTCCCTAGTAACAAGAAAAATACAATACTGATTCAGTACAACAAAAAAGACAGTCTATACTTACACAGATAGCAGATGCTTCATAAAATGGAGGCAAATTTCTGTCTATTTGCTGTCTTGCAGGTTAGTCTCCACCTGCTGATTCATTGGTTGCTCAGAATCACATCTTGGATCTGTAGATAACCATGGATTTCACAGAGACTACATATCTTTAATTCATAAATAAGGAAGCAGTTAAACGTAATTTCATAGGGTGATAGCTGAAACAATGGACTCTGTAAGGATATGTGGAGTGTGAGAATGTTTATTTCAGTACGATTATCTGACTGAGGACCTTGTCAAAACAGGGTAATATGGAAAAGGGGGAGGCAATTAAAAAAAATTCACAGACACAGACCTGACAGACAAACAGCAATGGAGACGATGACAAAAACCCAATATAGTCAATGTTACTAATTGATGGGCTGTCAAGAAACTGCAGGCATCACTTGAAAGAGGGCCAACCTGGATTTAGCAAGTGATGACAATGCAAATCTGAGGGTCTCAGATATTGGGAGGTGCAAGGGATCTTGGAGCTATGCAAACTGATGGGGCAATGTGCAGGGGAAGGGGATTGGGGAGGAGCAATAGAGGAATAGACAGAAAGGGGTATAAAAGGAGCTGGTCGCATGTAGAATGGGGCTGGTCAACGTACTTGTTGGACTGAGCCCTGTGCCTGATCATCTCAGTCTGTCCTATCTTGTTATCCTTAACAGTCTCTCTGTGTAATCTCAGTCTCTATCCTATGTGTGTGTGGAGGGGTGCTGCAGGGACTAAGTGCTAGCTACTGGGAGGACCAGTGTGAGTAGATTTGGGGCCAGCAGCTGAAGTCAGGCCAGGGGTGCAGGTGCCCCTGGCCTGTGGTGTCAGCTACTGGAGCAAGTGTGGTCTCAGCATCAGCTACTGGAGCGAGTGCAGGGTGTTGGTTGCCAGCCACTGGAGCAGGAATAGTGTATGTCCCAAATACCAGCTAGTGGGAAAGATCAGTGTGAGTGAGGTGAGTGAGGGCCGGTACTCAGGGGATCCAGCTGGTGGCTGGAGCAGGACCTGGGTCACAGCCTGTGTGCCTGGTACCAGCTGTTGGGGGGGCGAGTGTCTGTATCTTCCCCAAACCGGGTGTGTGTGGGGTGTGCTTGTGTATTCACTAGCAAACCTCAAGCTGGACCAGCCAGCAAAGAGGAGATCCTGGATCTGGCATCAGGTGGGGACAGGGCCCAGGCTGGTATTCGGGGGGATGCACGAGTGTAGGGTGCCTGTGAGACAAGTGAGTGTGTGAGTGTGTGCTCATTTGCTAGTGAGCACCAGGCTGGACCAGACAGCAAGTGGGGCAGGTAAGAGGACCCAGGATCTGGCCAGGGCTGTTGGACTGACAGAGGATTTATGCTGGTACTCAAGGGATCTTTGATTATGCGTGTGTGTGTGAACCTAGAGAGTGTCAAGTATGTCCTGTTGATAGCTTCAATCTCTACCAGCCGAAGAGGAAGATGGGGACTTGGCTGTCTGTGCTTATGTTTTATGTCATTATGTAGGTGTTATTGAAGGCAGTGCCTTGTCTGTGGCAGCCTGTGTAGCTGGCCATGTCAATGTCCTGTGTGTGTCTGTGTGTGTGTCTGTGTGTGTGTCTCTGGGATATGTGCTCAGCTTTGCTACCGGTTGAACATGCAAACAGGAAAGCAGCACCCACTTCCATCGGCCTGGGATGGAGACCCTCAGTATGCTGGGTGGGCTCCAGCAGCCAGCCAGAAAGAATTTCTGGACTTGGAGCTGCTGGAGGTAGCAGCTGCTTATAACATCCCTTAACAGAAGCCATCACCCAAGGCATGAAGCATCATGGACCAGCCTGAGTAAAGGGGAGCCAAGTGGCCTGGCAGGTTGCCTTGGAGACTACTTGCAAATGCAGACATTATTTACTGAGTCTGAGAACTTGTGAATAAAACTGTAAAGTAAGTAAATAGCATAAAAATCGTCCCTAGGAAGAAACCACGAATGCAAGCAAATCTAGTTAGAATCTTTATTAACCTTAGGCCCCTCCCTCCACACCTCAGAGATTGTCATGGTTTAACCCCAGCCAGCAACTCAGCACCACGCAGCTCCTCCCCCCTCCCCGCTCCCAGTGGGATGGGGAGGAGGATCAGGAAAAGAAAGTAAAACTCGTGGGTTGATATACGAGCAGTTTAACAACTAAAGTAAAATAAAGTATAGTACTAACTAATAATAATAAAAATATAATACTAATAATAATTGTAATGAAAAGGAATATAACAAAAAAAGAAATAACACCCAAGAAAAGACAAGTGATGCACAATGCAATTGCTCACCACCCACTGACCGATGCCAGAGCAGCAATCCGCGCCTCCCGGCCAACTCCCCCCTGTTTATATACTGGGCATGACGTTCTGTGGTATGGAATACCCCTTTGGCTAGTTCAGGTCAGCTGCCCCGGCTCTGCTCCCTCCCAGCTTCTTGCACACCTGCTTGCTGGCAGAGCATGGGAAACTGAAAAATCCTTGACTTAGGATAAGCACTACTTAGCAACAACTAAAACATCAGAGTGTTATCAACATCATTCTCACACTAAATCCAAAACCCAGCACTGTACCAGCTACTAAGAAGAGAGTTAACTCTATCCCAGCCAAAAGCAGGACCAAGATCTACTGAAGCAGATGTTTCTTGTGGTACAGCATCCTTTTGACAAAACTATAGTAAAAAATCTCCTTCAAGTTCATCATAGAATTTCTTGCCAAAACAAGAGAAATAAGATGTACTGTAGAATGTCCTAGAAATTGTTACAGTCATGTGTGTGCCCTCACTGAACTGGATAGGGGAAGGACTTTGGTTTGTGTGTCTGAAATCTCTGTTTATTGTTCGTGTTCCTGACCTATTTTGTCATTCATAGCCGCAATTTCTCTTTCCCAGGCTTCTAAAGCTTAAAATGCTCCCCCCCGCCCCATTCTACACTGCACTGGAAAATTAATAAAAGATAAATTGAGAGGTAGTGGTCAGATATCTGTCTGAAACGCAAAACTTTGAAACTGTGAAAAAGGAAATAGCTTCCTATTTTTTACTTAACCTAGTTTAAAGGAAACAGGCATATCTACATATTATTTAAAGCATATACATTTGAATCATAAAATCCATTTCTGTTTCCCTTAGTGGAAACCACTATTAGCTAACTGCTCTCGTTAAAGTGCTAAATTCATAAAAAACTTTTGCATGAATTCATACTGAAGTTGTACATTCTATAACAGAAACCAGGAATACATGATTCCTTTCCTTCATTTTTTAGGGTTGGAAAACCTGTAGTATATAAAAAAAGATTGTATGCAATTGGCACAGCTGCTCTAGCACACACGGAGAGCAATCAAGCAATCAAGACTACAAAAGTTTTCTATCTACTGTTGACAATCACTGGTCCTTTTGTCTCTGAACTGCTGCACCTCATCAATAATAAAAGTATGTTAGCCCTTTGTGTAAACTTTATATGAAAGAAGAAAATTAAAGATGTTGACTATCTGTTTAAAATAAAGCATGCAATTAAGTTCTCTCTGCATTTGGTTCTGGCACTGCAGAAAACTGATAATTTTTCAGATGGCTCTCTATCTGTTAACTGACAAACTAAAAATGCAAGCAAATAAGAAAGAAAGCTCAGCAAATCAAAAAGCATATTTAGAAGGTTAAGACAGTACAGTTTGCAAGCATCATTTGCAAATTATAGTATTAAAATTCTAGTCAAAGGTTTCAGTGCCAATTATTTTAATGAGAAATGGAAGTGACAGAACTGGAAACCCTCTAGTGACAATATCCATAAATGAAGGAAAAAAGTTGGAAGTTTAACCTGATCTCATGACAGTGTCTCATGGCTATATTTTGTGGGTTTTATTTTCTTTTATGCCCTCCTCAGAATTGAATCTTGAGTTACATATGTATTTTTCATTCATCTATACTTTTATGAGTTAAAACTGACCTGTGTCCATTCACATTACTCCAGTGTCTCCTGGTTCTATAATCTTAATAGTCTAAATATGTGCCCATAGTAGTACTGAATAAACTGTACTTGTTTTACAGGCAGCCTAGTATCTAACATGAAATGTTCATGCCAGCAAAACTCGCTGCTTGATTTCTTTCAGTGTGACATGCTTTCAGGGCATGGAACCATTTTGCACAGTCAAATGATACTCTAACCAAAAAATTTCTTCAGGTTCTGCAGATAATGGATTACAGCAGAGTACCTTAGGTATATTATCCATTTCCATAAGACACAGGACTTGCAGGCATTAACTGGCTTGATTGTTAAAGCACAGTCCTTCTAAGAGTATTCTATTAAAACTATATTAAAACTTGCAGCAGTTATAGCCCACACGATATGCACACAGACATAGACAAACTAATATTTTCGTATCAGTCAAGGTGAAGGTGAAATTCACATAGTGAGAGATATTTAAAATCAGCTAGGGTTTGGCTAGTAAGCAACACTTGTAATAATTGTAGATAAAGATTAGAAAGTCTTCAGAAGACAAGTTATGTGGAGAAAAAAATCTCACTCAATTGTAAGGAAAAAGTATATAATTTTTTACAGAATTAATTTATTAAATAAAATGTTGTTGCACAAAAGATGTTGAGGCAAGTTCTTATGCACAAAGATTTTTTGGGAGTGTCCATAGCTTGTGACATAGCTTAACTCTAATGGTAGAAGATACTTCTGGAGAAAAATAAAAACATGAGGAGGTAGGGAGAATGGGAAAAGGAAATCCTCTTCCTAGGAGTCAGCAAGGAAAAGAAGTGATAGAGGTTCCAAGGTGAGCATCCCCCCCTGGGTGTCCACTCTAGCACACCAAGTGGTTCCCCCTCATACTTTTCCCATAGGAACTATAAACTTTACATGAGGATCTGCTCAAACTCCCTGTGGGCTATTCCTACTTATGGTACTGTTATTGGCGGCTAGAGAATGCTCTGGTCAGGAGCAGCTGCTTACATGCTAGCAGCTTATTAAGTTATGTGCATACACATTATTAGGTCCCCTAATGTAAATCAAAAGCTACAACCGGGGCAGGAACAGAGGGGAAAGAAAGGGTGATCCCATGCCAGTGGCAGTTATTTCCCAGGAGAGCCGACAATAATAACAGTATTGGGGTTTGCAGGTGCAAGGCCATGAGAACAAGGAAAAAATGCTGCCATAGGGGATCTGAAAAATACAGTGCCACAGCAGCTTGCCTGTAAGGTTACACAGCTGCAAGTGAAAGGCAGGCTACTGAGGTATAAATGGAGGACTCTTAGCAATATAAAATCTAACGACACTTGAGGCACTGTGCAACATTCTTGCATGGAATTATTAAATATTCTTAAAATAGTTTCTACTGATTTTTTAGACCAAAAGATTAATAGAATTATTAATTGCCCATTAATTCAAATAAGGCAGGATTACCTATAAAATTCTGTGTTTGTATGGACCCTCTTTTTTCCCAATATTTTCAATTTCTGTCAAATATTCAAATTTCTCCTAAGGGACATTAATGAGATCACAGCTGAAGTCCTGTTTTCAGGATTTACTAGTCAAAGACAAAACATTTACATAAACATGCTCTACTATTTTTTTCTTTAACATTCTAATACAGTCTTCACAGAAACAAATATTGTATCACCTTCTGGCAGCATTCAATATTTCATTATGAAGTTTTAATAAAATACTTCCCACAAGACTCTTCTTTTATATGAAGACTGATATCAATCTAGTGCATTAGCTTATGTGAAAGATTATTTCCTTTAACAAGTTTGAGGTGAGTATTAGGGTAAACTATTGGATTATTCATTATACCTTCTTGGGTTTCTATCTATCTAGTTTAAAAATTTTTGGTATTTCATATGAAAGTATTACCATGGTATATGTATCAGTGTAAAACAAAAAATAATCAGATTTAATATTTCAAAAATCTTTTGTTATTTTAATTCACAGCTTTCTTTCTGTTATGTTGTATTCTTCGTCAAACAATTAATCAATATTGTGCATAACAAAACAGATTATATACTTATTCTTTACAAACTGAAAAAGAAAAAAAATATATTCAAAATTTAAATTTTCCTTTTCTAAATGCTGAATTGTGAAAAGAAATTACTTAATCCATAGAAACTTCCTGACCAATTCTTCTCAGGCTTTTGAAAACCTAATAACTTTGAGATGATTGCATGAGAACAGACCTGTCCTGAAAATGTAATAGGAACTACCTAGCCTATATCAGGTCTTATTAAATTCTAGTTTTAATGGATAGGGAGAGAATTAACATATTATTACAATTAAATGAACAGACTGAATTTTGCGCTGAGTATCCTTTTCTACTTCCCAGTACATTTGTTTTTATATATTGAATATGTAGCATAAAGATGCAGTTATATACGCTTGCATAAAATACGATGTAACAAACTTTAAGCATCTGTTGTACTATTATAGAAAACCATATCACATCAAGACAAAGTTAGAGGCAAAGCAAAATAATGAACAAAGGAGATAATGGGAAATGATACAGTTTTATAACATTGTCTGAAGAGTTTATGGAGATTTATTTTTCAGAACAGCATAGTATATGACCACTTTGATAAAAACTGGCATCGTATCCATGATCTACATAAAGAAGTATGGAATCTACAGAAAAACAAATGTGCTAACTAATTACTTGTGAAAATACTGATCTGCTTTCAAAATCTGAACTTTGCAATAACTTTTTCCCCATATGTTTGGACAAATGTTCAAGGTGGCATACCTTTTGCCTTCTACCAGAGGTGAGGAATTTGCTTCACACATGTGCTGGAAGATCTTATGCATTTACAGAAAAATAATCACATTTAGTGGCAAATATAGAGGAAAGATTAAAAGTAATATACCCCATCCAACATAAGACTTGTTTGCATGCAGTGTTGCACCTTTTCAACTTTTAAAAAACATTTTACTTTGGTTTTGTTTGTTTCATTTTGTTTTTTGAATAGCTTAGGTATATCAATACCAAAATCCCAGGTAATGTAGACACTGAATTATACATGACAAGCTCTACTAACACTAATACAGCTGTTTGTGAGCCATTATAGCAATTGTGTTCCTTTGTAGGCTCAATTAATTTTGTGAAGCTCAGATGGAGAATACATTTTCGGGGGGATGGTTAAAGCAGTATCAGTAAAGCTTACCTGATTTTGGAACAAATCTCCAAAGATTATTAGTTTAAGTCTGACAAGCCTCCCCTCACAACACTGAAGAGGCCTTTGCTGTATAGAATAGACAATATACCTATTTCTTTTACTCAATAAAATAATTAACATCATCTTTGCCAGTAATATTTATAAAATTACTAAACAATATTCTCACCCCAAAGAGAATCATGTGGAGATTCCACATGAGTTTTATTGCTGTTGTTGGTTTTATTGGAATGTGCTCAAACAGTAAAGTGACAGCTATAAAATTCTAAGATAGGTAAGAAAGACAGACATTATTAGTCTTGTTTAATTTTTCCTTTATTTTGATTGATTATGTTTATCTGATATGTAATAAAGTTAATTTAATGTGCAGCAAAATTAGGTTGTGTTAAGAGTATCTCTGTACTCATCTGATTACATTAAATAAAAATGACTATTTAGTCTATGCTGGTAAAATACTAAATATATACAAGACAAAATAGGTAATAGCAAATTTTAATAGGGTGCGAGCTCTTAGTCCAATGTAAACAAAATATCTTAAGGCACCTAAACATTCATGTGCTTCAGTATTTCCGGATAGCAAAGACTCATTTTTCTAACACCAGGCACGATCTCCAAGTATGTAGCTACAGTATTGTGAAACTTACATCCAAGTAACATCGTGTTTTTCATCCAACATCTAATGACATTGGGTTTTAAATTACCATTGTGTTTTAATGCACCACATTTTATCTTCCACTTCATGACATACATGCTGCAAAGCCCCAATCCTCCACAGTTAGCTTTTCTGTCATTTAAGATCATTTTGAAAGCTCTTTGAGGCTATGTAGAGATGTAGCCTTTTTCCATATTCCTTCCACAGCTTTTATCCATAAATAATAGTCTTTCTACAGCTGAAAATGGTCTACTGACATTTTTGTACACATCCTTGAATGAGACTGACATTATAAACTAATCTATTTTTGTGAAGAACGATTTAGCATTTCTCTACACTGTGTATTTGCTTTTCATAAACTAAAATTTGCTACTGTAGTATATTTACATACTTCCTAACAAAAATTGTTACGACTCTGAGTTGTTATGACAAAGTCTCTGTATTTATATATAGAAAATAGCCCTTGACAGTCCTGTGACAGTTAATCATTTAAAAGGAATTAGGTCAATAACACTTGCTTAGTTTTAGCTAATTTATCAATAGTTGTAATTAGTTTTTTTTATACACACACACAGAGACACACTCTCTCAGGAACTCCTTTACCCTATTTTAAACCAAGTAACGAAAATTATGTTAGATATTTTCGCTAGTTGAATAATATTTGCAGTTGAATATGTCATATAATATTGCAGCCAAAATAAACTTCTCCTTAATATAGAGCTAATTTAAGAGCTCAGCATAAAATTTTTATTTTTGTGGTTTTCCATCATCATTGATGAATGAAGAAGTGATAGCAACACATGATGATTTATAACAACTTCTACTGTAAGAAAGCTGTGATTTCCAGATCATGTTGTTTTGTGTTCAACTCTTCCTGAAAATTCTATTTAAATCTGGAACTGTAAGGAATTGTAGAAATAATTTTTAAAAATCACATTTGAACTATAAAAGTTGTGACAGATTTTGAATTATATGATGCAACAAACTGGATATCCAAGAAGAATCATTCTTTCAGATCTTGTGCAAATTACCACTACAAAGTCAATTGTAAGGTTGATGAGCTTAGGCCTTGTTAGTGATTGTTAAGTACTTTTGTAAACAGTTAACATGTTGTTCCAATAAGAAAAGCTTTTTGGAGTAAGAGAGAGTCAACAGTATTGGCAGGGTAGCGTCTATTACAATGTGTTGTTTATGGCACAGTGTTTCTAAATCTGATAGTGTGCATTCATTTTAGTATGTCCAGTTTTCACTCCTGCTTTCAAATGTCATTGGTATGTCACATAGGTGAATGAAGGAGGTCCTTTGGGCATGGTGACAAACCGTGGGCTTTTGGAAATAAATGCGAGTTTCTGTACTGTGAATGAATGTGTGGTACACAAGGTCTATACTACAAACTCCAGCTATATGCACTAAGACAAAAAAAAAAAATTCAGATATATCTCTGGCTGACATAATTATGACAGAAAAACTCCAAGAGTAAATGCAGATACATGAAGAAAGTAAAGACTTTTTGGTGCGGATTGCATAATTTTAGGAGGAAATAAAGATGCACCAGAAGTCCTTCTGATGACACATACAGCATCCCCTTGAGGGTCTCTGTGACATAGCTTTGTCCAAATAGCTACAGCAGCAGACTCTTCTAATGTAAACATCTCTGAAGCAAACTGAATAATTACCTTTGAGCATGGTCACAGAATCTCTGTTCTCATCAAAAGAAAAAAAAAAGCAAAATCAAAAACATACCAAATATACAGCAAAATCCTACGAAAAAGATGCTCATTACCAGTCCGTGAACATGGATGTGTTATTAATGTTGCTGTCAAACAGAAACCACAATATATGAAAATGTTTCCATAAGCAGTATAATCAACAGTAAATGATGAAAACAATCACAGAAAATACAGCCTAACAAGAAAAATCTGACATAGCTGACAAGCAAACAGAATTAAACATATTTCTATCTCCAGAAAGAATGCTCAAGGGTAGATGACAACAGCAGCAAAGTAACCTTCTCCAGCCTCTCTTGAGAGATACCATTGTCTTTTGGATAACAAGAAATACTGTCTTAGACTACACTTTTGGAAGTGTGAATGTGCCGTATGTTATGCTAAAAATCTTGTTTACATGCAAAGATGAAACACCCTTATATGTAAACCAAAAATTTATTGTTATTATAATTGAAGTCTTAACAGTCTAATCCAAAAATCATTAATAATGCACATCTAATTATTACAGGAAGAGAAAGAATATGTGTATGTAGAAAAAAGTTTCACTAATAGTGTAGTAGTTAAAATTATTATACATGCACTTCTTCTTTTCTACCCCTTTTGCTCTTATGCTTATGCTTGTCCTGCTCCTCTAGGCCCTGAGATTGGTGGCTTCATTCTGGTGTTATGATGATTAGTCAGCACCTGAAGACTTTTGCTGGGAGGAGTACGACATTCATGTTGATGGCTTCTTCTTCCTCACTTTAGAGTCAACCTGGGGTCATTTTTGTGTTTGCTAACATGCTTTTATACCTATTCTCTTCCCACATAGCTCTGCAACTCCAAGTTATATCCAAATTTACTATATATGGTGACTTTCACAATTTGTAGATAATATTGCTTTGTTCTCTGTTGCCTCTAAAAGCAGATCTGCATTTCTTTAACCTATCATTTGTGAGTTGTTTATTGCTGTGGTGTTTCCAGTGCCAGGCCTGTTCCCTATCCCTTATCATCCCAATTTACTAGCAAGGGGTTACTAGCTACAACAATACTGTACTACAAGGCTACTCGGCTACAAGTGTTAGTCTGTGTGCTCAGGAAAGAGAGGGACAAACCAACAATAAAGCAAAATACATTTGAAATACAGAGCACCTTTTGTGAATCAAAGGGGAATCTATACATGCCTGTATTACATTGCAAATATTTGATAAAAAAATAAAAATGGAAAAGTATCACAATGATTTTTACAAATACATTATCCAACATTAGGGGTCTGCACTCAGCAAAATGCTAATATATGTGACAATGTTTAGCATGGATTGGATAGGAAAACAGGACTTTTAGTGATTATTAAACACCAGCTTTGCAGAGGTGATATGTGTTAATTGGGCAATTATGAAGAGATAATGTAGCTGGGAAACACAGGTTATCATGCAATTTACATTTTCTACAATGGAATCATGTCTTTTTGGAGCTCTGTCATTAACACAACAGATAAAATGTATTTTTCTGTCCCCTTAAGGAACTAAGTGGCCAGAAAACTGTAATGTTTACATGTTTCTGAGAATTTAGCAGGAATATACTTGAAAACTTCCTCTGCTTACACAGGCAATTCTCCCTCAAATTTTCCATGTCTCTCCCATTTTCCACTTCTTTTCACAAAATAATTCCTAAGTCAAACACTCAAAACATGACTTGGAAAACTATACAGACGATTTACAAAATATAGAAAGTGGCAATGACATATGTAGTATGAGTATTCACTTTCTTTCAAAGATAATTCAATGCACTGGAGTTCATCTATGCCTGTCAGATTGCTGATTTACATATACAGTGTTTTGTTGAATTTGTTCGGAACTTCTACTGAAAATGCTGTTCTGGTATTTGTTGCTGAACAAAAGATGCGTGAAGCAATGGCAGCAAAATACCCTGTTGCTATTTTACAAGTTTGTAACATATCCATATATCCCTTAACTTCAAAATTCAAAACTGTGAAGGAAATATGTTTTAATATATGTATCTTAATTCAGTAGTCCTGTTTATATTCTTAATTATTATTATTATTATTTTCATTTATATCCATCTCAAACAATTTCTGACTTTTATGAAACAGGACAAATAAATCCTCCATTAAAAAAATTAATATCACATTTTTAAAATAAAAGTTTCACCATTCAGCACACACACAGATTTGGTACAGAGTTTGCTTTGTCTATACATTTAACTGCCCTGATGGCTATTTACAAAAGAAGAGATTAGGACTGAGGAGGAGATGCTCAGATCTCTGGTAGCTAAGGGTTTTTACAGAGGGTTCCTCTTGTGAAAAAGTGGCAACAAGAACCTGAAAAACGGCTGATTTGAAACAAAGATCTAGCTCCTTATATTCAAGGTTAATGCAGCTGCCTTTGGCTCTCTTTCCATATAAATGGTTCTCATTCTGACTCCATTCCTTGCTTTACCAACACCAAGATATGAATTAGTCAGGGGACTTCATAAAAGTCTGCTCATGCCCAGAGCTGCCGATCTTCACTTTCTGCAGTTCAGTGGCTATTTAATTTTAATTGCTCCCCAAGCTTAGGCCAATTCTGGATGGCAAAAGCAGGGCAAGAATCATTCACTGCTCCTTTGAAGTTTGAAAAGCCTGTATTCAGATTGCCTCAGGCTCTCATTCTTACATTTATGTGAAAATGTAAGCTGCTGAACACTTCGGTTGAACATCTACAACACTAACTTAACATGAAATATCTTGTAAAGTGCAGCTTGATTTTTTTCCTGTGGATTTCATGTTAAGGATCTTAATAAAAATAATTGAAAAATGTAATAAAAATTTAGGAAAATCCATGCTAATGAGTTTGGATAGGTGTAGATTTCAGATCATATTGCACAATCCCTTCATTGAATTTCTTTGGGAGGATTATTACATCTGAGTATAGCCCCAAGTTCATACTACAAGTAAATCACAACTATATTTTCTCAGTATGCAAAAGTTTCTCAGAAGGCAAAAGCAATAAATGTTACCCTGTTGATGGTTTTGCAAAAAGATGGGAGAAATAATTTTTATCCTGTCTCTTCATCCCTCTTTCTTTCCTCGCCAATAGCAAAATTCAGGCTTCATGAAGGAAATCACTTTGAGCTCTGAGAAAATTGAAAGAGTGAATCACTACAGGAGATAAGCTGAAGCTGATGGTGGTGCAGAGAATAACATATTCCCTTGTGGGTGTTTCTTCATGGGGAATGCTTTTCAACAGGAAAAAAGAAGTATGCAGCAATACCAAAAGGTATCTTCTCTTGGAAGAAGAAAGGGATAATTAAAATATATTTTTCTGTATGCATTGGCACTAAATTAAAAGTTGAAAAGGTAGTAAAGCTGGAGGTGTGACAATACTAAGCTAAGTCTTCAGTGAAATTAATATAATTATGTACATTAAAGAAAAAATTACATTACCAAATGAAATATATATGTTTTTTCTTCCCACACAATTGTATGGTATCTGTGCTGAGCTGACCATACAAAAGTACAGATAAAAGGAAAGGGAGGGTGGGTGGAGAGAGCAGAAAATTATTTGTAAACATTTGTGTACCTTAAAGATTGGGCCTGTATTTACCAAAGCTATTGCAGAAACTTAAAAACCCCACAAAATACAAGAACTAGGTTCCAAGAAGCCAAATTCTAATGCAATGTGCTTACGTTCTTCCTAATTCCACATTTCTACAAACAAAAGCCTTTCACAAACTTTCTGTTCGGGTTTTCCCCTCACACTATGACTGAAAGGAGAGAGTCTCCTCATCATCAGAAGTGCTTTGTGTTTGGGGGGGGTACTTATCTGCTGTTTTGAAGTTTGTCTCTCTACTTGTTTTCCCAGCATGACATTCTTAAAAAGAGGCCTTTTAAAATGATAGCTATAGCTGCAAATTGCCCCTTAACATTAGCTAAATACGAGGAAATATACCAACTGCTATGTCTTACCCTGGGTTTCTTTTGCTTACTCCTGAAAAACACCATTTCTCAGATAATCTCCAAAATAAAAGTGTCAAATAGGTTTAGAGGCTTTCACAAACACAGTAGAAAATTTTTCTATTAAATAATCTGTTTGATTACACTCTCACCTTTACCATTATTCTTATCTTAAAATTATAATACTTAGCAACAACAGAAGGTATCACTTTTAAAATATCTTCATTTTACTATCAAGTTGTATGCGTTCTACTAGCTGCAAGTTCAAAAACTGAATCTTTTGCTGATTTTGAGCCAGTTTTTATTTTATTTTGTTGATTTAAAAAATAATTTCTGCTATTTATTAAAAAAATGTCAATATTATCTAACTTAAAAATTCACTGGCAACACAAATCTACACTGAGTTTTATAAGAGCCAAAATGTCACCAATCTTTTCAGCTTTATATATGGCCTGTCCCAGAAGTTAGCAGGCACCCTACTTCTTTTTCTAAGAGCTACTCGGCATCTGAAGTGCCCGTTCTATAGAAGTAGTTACCTATTTCTGTTTTAGTATATGTTGCAATATATCCTTAGGCAGCCAGTCACCAAACTCATAAAATAACCCTAAATTTCACAATTAAATTCAAATTTATATTAAGTAATATGAAACTCAGATTATGAATATTTCTAAGCTAAACGAGTTTATATTTGAAGTTATGATTCAGTTATTGGATTTTTGAGTGTCTGCATGTAGAAGGTACAAGCCTCTAAAAACATACCACATTCTACAAAACCCTATATTTTTCAAGAAGAACCTTGCACATGATTATCTGAGAGAGACACAGGCTTCAGTACTTACATATCAAATTTTTAGAAGTCATGTAAATAAGTGATCCAATGTAAAAATAAGGAATAATTTGATAGTGTTTGGGGGGGGGGGTTATTCTGATTTTGGGTTTTGGGTTCAGGGTTGGGTTTTTTTTTCCCCCCCGTTTAAATAATAACCTACTTACTACATATTTGGTTCTCAAGTTGGTTCAGGACTATTTCCAAGTTTTAGGAAATGCCAAAGTGTTTCTCAAGGTTTATTCCTGTGCTACTAAAGAAACCTTTGGGGTTTGTTATTGTTTCAGTGGGAGTAGAATCATGTCTGCACTTTCATAAGAAAAAAAGCACTCAGAATTTAGAATTCAGTATTTAGAATTATGAGAGTTCTGGAGACCTGTTAGTAGGTGACTTTCCAGTGACATATTTTTAATTTCCTTCTTCAGCTTTTTCCTCTGACTTTATTTGGGGAGTTTAGGACTGTGCAGGGAAAGAAGGAGAGTTTGCTTTCCTTATTTCCCTCCTCTCCTTTTTTATTTAAAAAAAAAAAAAAAAAAAAGACTTGTAACTATATTATATTATGTTATGTGTTTAATTGTTTGCCACCTGCTGGGGCTTCAGTTCAAATTATGCAGAGACTTGGTCATTAGTCCATGCAGTTATTTCACGCATGAGAATTATCATTTTTAATTTGGCAGAAGTGAACTAGTACCCCAGCATGTGTCCACAACATCCACCTCAAAAGAGCAGTAAAACGAGTCAACTAAGTTGATTAAGACAATAAACCTATCAGGATAGCTTTGGGGCTAGCAAAAATGCTTACTCAATCCCATTTAGTGTTTATAATTGTTTGCCTTTTTTTCCATTTTTTTCTAATGTCGCTAATGTGGACTACTAATTCAAGTGGTAAATTAAAATGTCCATAAAGTGGTAATGCATCCTATAAATTTAAGAAATCACTCGTTAGAATTCTAATTATGGATATATTTCAGTGTAGCATGTAATATACTGAACTGCATTTATTTAGGTAAAGTCATCATTTTATCTTTGTAGAAAGCCTTCCCAAGTCTTCCAGGAATGAAAGTCTAATTAAGTTACTCGCAAAATACAGACAACTTTGTAACAGACACTTCATTTTCGACTGCTAGCTTCCATGGAATAGTAAAACCTAGAAATATTCTGTTTAAAGTGCAAAATAATGGCTCACTGGAGATTGATGGGTTTTTTTACAATCTGTAACCACGTGGCAGTAAAATGGAGACTTAAAGGACTGAATTTTTTTATGTAAGTGCTAAGATCTTATTCTTCTCCAGTTTAACCACTATGGACTATACTGTAGATATAGTAGTTTTTTGTCACCAATCCTTAGTTTTTCATGTATGTAATAAAGAAGGTCTGAGAGTCATTTAAAGTAATTTGACAGATCTTTATGTACTTGTAAAGATTACAAATACTAAGTCTTCCTCTGAAAGACATTTTTCAAATACATTCTCAAGAAGCTTCAGTAGAAGAAATTCTAAAACTCAAATAGGCAAATATGCAAACATGCAATTTTTGTTAGAAAAAAATATTTTTCTCTAACATCTAACTCTACTGTGTTTCAAAGTGTACAGGTTTTTTTTTCTTACTCTCAGTGAAGATGGAGCACAAATGATGACAATTCTGTTTATAATGACGTGACCTATTTGTCCTCTTAAATTCTCTTTCCTTCAATGGTCATGTTTTCTGACCTCTTACTGAGCCTTTCTTCTCTTTCTCTGTGTATTTTTAGTCAGATGCCAAAAGCAGGACACAGTACTCACTGAGGCCTTACAAATATAATTACTGAATAATTATTGTACAGAACTTGTATTAGTAAATCACACATGAGACACTCTTTTTTACTTCAATGGCATTACACTGAGCTGGTGTGGGTTGACCTTGGCTGGCTGCCAGGTGCCCACCAAGCTGCTCTATCACTCCCCCTCCATCAACAGAACAGAGGGAGAAAATACGATGAAAAGCTCATGGGTAGAGATAAGGACAGAGAGATTGCTCATCAATTACCATCGTGGGCTAAACAGACTTGATTTGGGGAAATTAAATTTATTGCCAATTAAACAAAGCAGGATAATGAGAAATAAGAAGAAATCTAAAAACACCTTCCCCATCCCTCCCCTCTTCCCAGGCTCAACTTCACTTCCAACTCTTCTACCTCCCCCCGCTCCCTACCAACCCCAAGTGGCACAAGGGGATGGGGAATGATGGCTGCAGTCAGTTCACAATGCTTCATCCCTGCTGCTCTTTCCTCCTCACACTCTTCCTCTGTTCCAGTGTGGGGTCCCTCCCATGGGAGACAGTACTTCACAAACTCCTCCAGTGTGGGTCCTTCCCATGGACTGTAGTTCAAGAACTGCTCCAGCATGTGTCCTTTTCACAGGTTGCAGTCCTTTAGGAACAGAATGCTCCAGTGCAAGTCCCCCATGGTATCACATGTCCTGCCAGAAAACCTACTCCAGCATGGGCTCCTCTCTCCACAGGGCCACAGTTCCTGCCAGGAGCCAGCTCTAGCATGGGTTCTCCACAGGGTCATAGCTTCCTTCAGGGCACATCCACCTGCTCTGATGTGGGGTCCTCCACGGACTGCAGAGTGGATATCTGCTCCACTGTGGACCTCCATGGACTGCAGGGGGGCAACTTGCTTCACCATGGTCTTCTCCATGGGCTGCAGTGGAATCTCCGCTCTGGCAACTACTCCTCCTCCTTCTTCACTGTCCTGGGTGTCTGCAGGGCTGTTTCTCTCACATATTCTCACTCCTGTCTCCCAGCTGCTGCTGCAGTGCATTTTTTACCCTTTTTTAAATAAGTTATCACAGAGGCACTACCAACGTCACTGATGGGCTCAGCTTTGACCAGCGGCAGGTCCATCTTGGAGCCGACTGGAACTCGCTCTGTTGGACATGGGGACAGCTTTTGGTGTCTTCTCATAGAAGACACGCCTGCAGCCCTCCAACTACCAAAATCTTGCCATGTAAACCCGATACAGCTGATATTTAGCTATTCATTCATTAACCCCCCTGCCTTTTTTTTAAACACAGTTTTAATACCACACCATTCATTCTACACTTCATGTAACTATAATTCATCCTTTCATAAATACAAAATTTTACAGTTTGTTACAGAATTCTGCATTGCTGAGTTTGGACTATTTGTCCAACCTATCAAGAGCATGACGATGTTTAATTCTATTCTCTAAAGTTTTGGCAGCTCCTTACAGCTCAGTGGCATCTATAAGTTTAGAAATTTCTACATGTTTATATATATAAAGATATAACTGGAAATGCTACATATGTATTTATAGTCTGTCTGCATCAACAACATTGTAATACAGGGAACAGTGAAAAAATCTTTTAGAAAGAAATCCTTTTATTCTGCCAGAGAACCTTTCAATGGGTGAAGTTGCTTTTTCACCCATAATAAACAGAGGTTGTGATTTTATATAGCAACATATTTTCCTGTTTTTCCACAAGACAGTAATAAAATCTTACAAAAGCCTGGTTATACTAAATCTGCAGTTTCCCCTAATTTTCCTCAATCTTACTGTTAAATCCTAAAATGAAACTAAATAAATCTGTGTAGTATATTCCTTGTTATCACCTAGCTGAGTGTGTGTACACACATTGACACGTATATATGTTACTAAATATGTTACCTGCCTAGTGGATGAAGGGAAGGCAGTAGATGTAGTTTTTCTGGATTTTAGTAAGGCTTTTGATACTGTCCCTCATAGCATCCTTCTGGACAAGTTGTCCAGCTGTGGGATGAGCAGGTTCATGGTGTGCTGGGTGAAGAACTGGTTAAGGACAGAGCTCAAAGGGTTGTAGTGAATGGGGCTACCTCTGGCTGGCAATCAGTCACCAGCGGTGTTCCTCAGGGTTCAGTTCTAGGCCCAGTTCTGTTCAATAAATTTATCAATGATCTGGATGCAGGAGTTGAATGCACCATTAGCAAGTTTGCTGATGATACTAAACTGGGAGGTGCTGTTGACTGTCTTGAGGGACAAGAGGCCTTGCAGAGGCATCTAGATAGATTGGAGCACTGGGCAATGATTAATGGGATGAAATTTAACAAGTCCAAATGCTGGATTCTGCACCTAGGATGGAGTAATGCTGGGCACAAGTATAAATGGGGAGAGAAGTGGCTGGAGAGCAGCCCTGCAGAAAGGGATCTGGGGGTGCTGGTTGACAGCAGGCTCAATATGAGTCAGCAGAGTGCCCTGGCAGCCAAGAGGGCAAACTGCATCCTGGGGTACTTCAAACGCAGTATGACCAGCTGGTCAAAGAGGTGATTATCCCACTGCATTGGTGCGACCTCACCTTGAGTACTGTGTGCAGTTCTGGGCCCCACAATTTAAGAAGGGTGTTAAGGTCCTTGAATGTGTCCAGGGGAGGTCAACAAAGCTGGTGAAAGGGCTGGAAGGAATGTCCTGTGAGGAGCGGCTAAGGACTCTGTGTTTGTCTAGTTTGGAGAAAAGGAGGCTGAGGGGTGACCTCATTGCTCTCTACAGCTTCCTGAGGCAGGGAAGTGGAGAGGGAGGTGCTGAGCTCTTCTCCCTGGGATCCAGTGACAGGACACATAGGAATGGTTCAAAGCTGCGCCAGAGGAGGTTTAGGCTGGACGTTAGGAAGCATTTCTTTACCAAGAGGGTGGTCAAAGACTGGAACAGGCTTCCTAGAGAGGTGGTTGATGCTTCAAGCCTGTCAGTGTTTAAGAAGCATTTGGACAATGCCCTTAACAACATTCTTTAACTTTTGGTCATCCCTGAAGTGGTCAGGCAGTTGAACTAGATGATCATTGTAGGTCCCTTCCAACTAGAACTATTCTATCCTGTCCTATCCTATCCTATCCTATCCTATCCTAGTCTGGTCTGGTCTGGTCTGGTCTGTTCTATGCTATTCTATTCTAAAGATATATATTTAGAAATTTGAAATAATTTGAAATAGATTTCTTTTTTTACATTAATGGTTAACTGAACTATTGTTTCCTGATTTTTTTTTTTAATACTTTTAATAGAAATACTTATTTGATCTTTCTCCAGTGTTTTGGGAAATTTTCTGTTCTCCATAAATTCTTGAAAACAACTATCAGTTCTTCAGATTCTTCTTTTGTGACTACCTTAAGTCCTCTAGGATGAATTTTGTCAGGACCAGCTGCCTTAAAAACAAACTGATTTCTCTAAATCTTCTTTAACTTCTTCTTTTCATATTGCAGGCTGGTTTCTGACTCCCTACTAAAATTATTTCTATTAAATAGTTATACATTTGGAGTAATGCAGAAAAAGCTCTGGATTTTTACACTCCGGCCTCCTATGTGTAATCCATTGCTTGCCCTCCTCCCCTGTAAACTAATGGATCTATACTTTATATTGCTGTCTTGTCACTTACAGTGTTTTGCTGATGCCAATGGCAAAAAGCTACTCAGATATAATCACAGTGGAAAAATGTTTGCCATGTCAATCCACTTTTACTCCCTGGTCACAGTTTTTGTAATAAAAGTTTCTTGGTTTTTTGCTTGTTTGACAGAGCAACTTATTTTACACCTTCTATTTTTGCTAGGTGTTGCAATTCCCAACAAGGAATAAGTTCATGAAGCAAGTTCAGCAGTTATTTACGAGTCCATCATAAGGGTAACAAACACATCGGTCAAGAATTTCCTAAATGCCTACCTGACTTCACCTAATAGTTCATAGGTGTCACTATGAACTAGTGAGCAGCCTTTGCATTACTTAAACTTGCAAAAGATGTTTATGAGATCAGTGGAATTCAGCAAGTTCCTCTATTTCCTGATTTCCTCTCTCTACTCATTTCTGTTCTACTGTGCAAACAATTTGCATTTGTGAAAAGTTACAATAGTTTCTAAATAGTCACTGAGGAAATTCTACACACAAAGCTTTTCCAAATAAAGTTATTTAAATTGTAATTCCTCTTTTTCATCATTAGAAAAGGGTATGGAATTACAATCTCTTCTGGTGACAGCATAAATTTACTTACATTCTAGTTCACAATGAAAGAAATCATTGTGAATATGCCTGTCATACACTCATTTGAACCAGCTGGATAGTCTGCATCCTGCCTAAGAGGTGGTCACATACAGTTCTTTCTCTCTCTTTCATAACTTCTTTCTTTCAACATTTATTAGTTTACCTGTCATTATACTAAAGACTTATCATAGATATCAGCTCCAGGTCAGATTTTTTGTTAATCACCACCACTTCAACAGGTATTTACAAGTGCAACAGGAAAATGGGAACCTCTGTTCTTGAGGCGGTGCTGTAAAATACAAGATAGAGCTCGTTATGACATGTATTTTAAAACAGACAGACAAACAAACAACAGTAAAACATAGCCATTTTTTAATGTAACTTGAAGGCAAGAAGGGAAAAGCATAAGAATAGGTATCTAAAGGAAAACAGTTGATATACAGTATAAATATTGTTGCAGGACTATGAATTCACATCTTGCAAGTTCCAGAACTTAAGGGTTTCCTGGCAATATTCCTTCTGTGATTGAGACTTCTGCAAATGTCCACAGTACTACTATGCATTCAGTGGGGCGAAACATCTAGGATTCTGCCTCAGAAAAACTAGATGTGTATGGCAAGACAAAAGTTAATTTAGTATTAATTTAGTATAAATTAAAACCTAGAGACTTCAAATGATAATTTTGCAAATGAGTTATTTGCTATACACTGATTATTTTTTACTTTAATTTTTCCATTTACCTTTCCTGTGAAGAAATCTGCAATACATTTGTGAAGAAAATCATGTCAACTCTGTTACATGTAGTTTCTCTTGGTAATTGTGTAATATTTCTTGAGATTCAGTCCTAACAATTACTTTTTCACAGACTTCCTGTGTGACCTTAACTGTCTTTCTCTGTCCCGGTTCTCTATAGAAAAAAGAATTACAATAGTATTTTTAACAGTTATGTCTGTTGTGTAGGAATACAGTCTCTGAGGAGACTACAAATCTTAACTAGATAAATGTCTAGAAATTTATTTTACCTTAAAAAATGAGGGGAAAAAAAAAGCAAACTGTGTGTTCATTTTACTAGACTCATCATGCAATAAGTGGTCTTCCAAGTTCCTTCTCTACTAACATGTGTCTTATTGGCCTTCTCTGCAAGATAGTTTCTTCTTTCTCTTTGACTGATCCAAAGTTTTTATGTATAAACTCTTTGCTTTGACCATAGAGAGTCAGGCACATTACAATCTGTTTTCGTTCTTGTTAAAATAAATGTAATTTAGCACTCTATTGTTTTGGAACAAAACAAAACAAAACAAAACAAAATAAACGCCAAACAGGTCAGAGCAATAGCAGGAGTAAGACAGCAAAACACCTGACATAAGATTTCCTTTAATGCAATTTAGCAGAATCAAGTTTGAAGCTCATTGTGACTGACTGAAGTAAAATGCAGAAGAGTTCAAAGATCTGTTGAGCATAAGTTTTTAGTGTTATCTGTAAGGTCTATTGAATCTAACACTCTTCTAAATATTTTAACTTTTACTTTACTTTGAATTTACTGTCATTTCTCTGTGTTCTCTAAATAAGCAAGCAGAGTACGCCTGAGAATAACTTGAAAACATATACAAGATGTAGTCTATAATATTGCACATAATTTGCATAGTCAGCTTTACTATAACTATCACTATTATAATGAAGAATATCTTTCAGTGTTGCTAGGGTTTTTTCCTTTTAACTTTGGTGAAGTTGTAGAAAAATGTATGTCGTTAGGAATCTGTGTTATATTGCAGACAGGACTATCATTTCTTTGGATTCAGATATAAGTACATATGGAAATACGTTTGGGAAGTTTAAGGATAAGAGAGAAGCGATAGTTTCATCTTTTGAAACCAGAAAACCAGAATCATCTTAACATATAAGCTAAAATGTATAACTATGGTATTTGTGTCAGATAACACATATTCATAAGTTTTGGTCTTTTTGTTTTTATGTTCACCATAACTATATTTTTAAGAGATTAGGAAGTACTGAGTACCAGACTACAATAATTTTAGGGTGGAAATGTAACCAAAGGAAAATAAAAATAACAACACATATGAACATAAAAATATTTACTTTAACATTTGCATACAAAATACATCACACGATTCTCAGGTATGTTGAATATACTGAATTCCCACTAAAGTCTAGAAATTGTAGTTCCCCCTCAACAAAATCAAAGGAATGTGATCACTGACTTTTATGAGTGGTTGCAGCTGCTCAGAATTTATTCATAAAAATGAAAAAGGGTGGAGCATCTACATCTCTGTGTCTGCTATTTTCAAACAGGAGGACTGTTGATGATGTTGATGGTGAATATCTTTTATTTCTATTGCAACCATGCCAAGTGATCCCAGTCAAAGTCTTGATTGAATTCCATGCAAATGCATAGGAAAAAAGATAATCCATACAACTCACAAGCTCAATGTACAAAAGTAACACAGAACTATAAATAACAAAGAAGCAGACACGGAAATAGGACTGTCTTGCATGAAAAAAGCGGTCACAGTTTACTGATGTATTAATCATTTTTGCAAGCATCCTAGCAGAGGAGAATTTTTAAGAGGATTATTGAGGTTTTGTAAATGCATACAGAGCTTCTCCAGTATAGAAAGAATATCTTGAGGAAAAGTACAAAGGAATTTTAAAAACAAACTTAACAAATAATCAATGAGAGCAGGTAGACCAGAGGTTAGAACCAATAGCATAAAGGAAGTGCTGGAGGGGCAAACAGATCATGGATGGTCTTAATATCAAAAATAAACTATTGAGGTTTGATCCTGTAGAGAAGTAGTTTGTGGCAGGGATGAAAAAAAGATTAAATAGACAATGTAGGAACAGTGTTCTGAGTCAATATTAGTAGGCAATATGAAACAAGAAAGAAGTTGCAGTAGTCAAGATGTGAGATAATGAAAGAACGAGAAACATAATTGTGTAGATATATAAAAGATACTGAATCTAACATGTCATGTCATGGTAGTAAGTTTTAGTATCATAGAATCATAGACTTATAGAATATCTTGAGTTGGAATGGACCCATAAGGATCACCAAGTTCAACTCCCTGCTCCTCGTAGGACCACCTAACACTAAACCATATGTCTAAGAGTGTCGTCCAGATGCTCCTTGAACTCTGACAGGCTTGGTGCTGTGGCCACTTCCCTGGGGAAGCCTGTTCCAGTGAGCGACCACCCTCTCAGTGAAGAACCTTTTCCTAATGTCCAATCTGAACTTCCCTTGATGCAGCTTCATTCCATTTCCTCGTGTCCTATAGCTGGTCACCAGAGAGAGGAGATCAGCACCTCCCCCTCTGCTGCCCCCCTTGAGGAAGTTATAGACTGCGATGAGGTCACCCCTCAGCCTTCTCTTCTCCAAGCTGAACAAACCAAGTGACCTCAGCCCCTCCTCCTAAGTCTTGCCCTCGCGACCTTTCATTGTCTTTGTCGCCCTCCTCTGGACACACTCTAGTAGTTTGATGTCCTTCTTACATTGAGACGCCCAAAACTGCACACAGTACTCGAGGTGGGGCTGCACCAGTGCAGCGTAGAGTGGGACAATCACCCCCCTCCACCGGCTAGCTATGCTGTGCTTGATGCACCCCAGGACACGGTGGGCCCTTTTGGCCACCAGGGCACACTGTTGACTCATATTCAACTTGTCATCAACCCAGCCCCCCAGATCTCTTTCTGCAGGGCTGCTCTCCAGCCTCTCATCCCCGAATTTGTACATATAACAGGGATTATCCTGTCCCAGGTGGAGAATCCGGCACTCGCTCTTGTTAAATTTCATACGGTTGGTGATTGCTCAGCTCTCTAGTCTATTCAGATCTATCTGTAAGGCCTCTCTACTCTCGAGGGAGCCCGCAGCACCTCCTATTTTAGTATCATCGGCAGACTTACTTAATGTACATTCAAATCCTGCATCCAGATAATTTACAAAAACATTAAAGAGCACTGGAACTAAAATTGAGCCCTGGGGAACCTCACTAGTGACTGGCCATCAGCTTGATGTAACTCCATTTACTACAACCGTTCAAGCCCAACCCTTCAGCCAATTGTTCACCCAATGTATTATGGACTGTCTAGCTCTCTGCTGGTCCTTTTGTCCAGAAGGATACTGTGAGAGACAGTATAAAAAGTTTGCTATTAAAAACCCCCACATCTACTGGCTTCCTTTGGTCAACTAGATGGATGACCTTGTCACAAAAGGAAATTAAGTTAGTTAAACAGGACTTTCCGCTTGTGAACCCATGTTGGCTATGACCAATGACTGTGTTGTCTCTCAAGTGCTTTTCAATAACTCCCAGAATAACCTTCTCTATAATTTTACCAGGCACTGAAGTGAGACTAACAGGCCTGTAATTACCAGGGTCTTCCTTCTTATCCTTCTTGAAAACTGGGACAACATTTGCCAGCTTCCAGTTGACTGGGACCTCTCCAGACTCCCAAGACCATTGAAAAATACTGGAGAGAGGTCCCACAATAACATCAGCCAGCTCTTTCAGTACCTTGTGATGAATTGCATCAGGCCCCATAGATTTATGCACACCCAGCTGGAGCAGCAAGTCTCGAACAAGTTCAGAGTCAACTGGGAGCTTATCTTTCCCCCAGTCATGGTCTTCCAACACAGGGCTCCAGGGGTCCCAGGGCCCATCATCGGTGTTAAAGACAGAGGTGAAGAAGGCATTAAATGTCTCTGGTTTGTCTACGTCCATATTTGCAAGGTGACTGTCCTCATCAACTAATGGACTAATGTTATCTCTGATCCTCCTTTTGCTGTTAACATATTTTTAAAAAGCCCTTTCTGTTGTCCTTCACAGTACTGGCCAGCTTGAACTCTAATTGAGCTTTGGCTACACAGATTTTCTCCCTACAGTGGCGAGCAAACAGCATCTCCATAGTCCTCCCATGTCGCCTGTCCTTTCTTTCAATGCCCATACACTTTCCTTTTCCGCCTAAGTTCTAGAAGAAGATCCCTGCTCATCCAAGCTGGCCTTCTGCCCTGCTTGCTTGACTTCTGACATTTTGGAATTGCCTGCTCCTGTGCTCCTAAGAGATGGCTCTTAAAAAGTGACCATTTAGAGATGGTTTGGATGGGAAAGCATAGTTAAAGGCCTGAACTGAACATATAAATTAACTAAAGGCAAAATGAAACAGGCATTTTTCTTTGTAGTAATGGACTAAGTTGGGGATTGGATGAAACATGAATGGTTCTGTTTTGAAGTCATGGCATTTAACAAGATAGTCATTGTCACAAGCTCCTGGAAGACTCTCTGAATTAGGTGAATTTGCAGCTCTTTTGCTGCATAAGAGGGCTTTTCTGGCTAATGCTGGTTATCAGGAAACTCTCTTGATGCACAGATCCTTTCTATTTCGGACCTTAAAATGGCCTCTGAATTTTAGCTATTGACCATGTTATTTTTTGAATAACTTGGATCAGTGAGTTAGATATATCTAGAGTATTCCAGTATCCTCATTTTAAGAAACGCCAGGAGAGGATATCCTGATTTTAGTGAGTGACCTTAAAATCACTGTTAGTTCTTGCCAAGTACTGGCAAAAGTATATTTCTTTTAACAAAATCTGAAGTGAGCTACACAGTTCCAAGGGCATGTAAAGGCATGCAAAGGTATATAAGAGTACATAGAAATTATACCAATGATATATATAGCTACCTAGCACTTAATTTGTTGCAAAGGTTTTTCTGGCAAACTGTCAGACATTTCACAACTACCAATCTAAACATACAACCCTACATCTTCAGGTTGCTTTCTCAGAATAGGAATTAGCATTGTAAATCCGCACTCAGTCATGTTCCTTGGAAACTATTCATATGCAAAACTCTCCTCAGCCTTTAAGTCCATCAGGAAAAGCCCTGGTCTCCCTTTCACTAGACCATAGAACACTCCCTCCAAGTTTAAAATGATGACAAAGTTCTTTGAATATAAAACCTGAAAATCTTAGTGCATAATTGAAGGGAATACCAATATTTAAATTAGATTATTGCAATACATGTGGTTTAAGAAAAACTTGTAAGGGAAAAAAGGAGAGACATATCAAGAACTTAATGTATCACACCATGACCCACAGTATAATAATAAGATTGTGGCTGGGTCAAGTAAAAAGGAGACAAGAACAAAAATACTACCATCAAGACTGACAAAGACTATAAATGAAGATCAAATCATGAGGTTGATGGTAAAGGGGGATTTAAATACTGAAACATTTGTTTGTGAAAAAATACAGAGTCATAAGTATAGAATAAAATTCAATGCCATATGATGCTGAAAAACAGAAAGCTTAATTTCTGAAGTTGGAAAACTGAAGTGAGGAGTTGTTTTAAAATGTGGCAAATAAGCAACTAAACAAAAAGCTAACAAGCAGGATGTGTGTAGGCTAAGAGCTAATGGAGGTCTACACCTGTGTTATTGTAGGATGAGGGCCTGCTGACTGTAAAACAACCAAAATACAGCATTCAGAAATATATAGAATGAACTGCATACCTAGCGTCTCCTATTGAGTAAAGCTGATTCATATTTGGGTTACAGGTAAAATAACTCTGCAATTAAAATTTAAACTACAGATCCATTATAATTAGTAGAAAAGGACATAGTATATAGGAAACCAGTTAATGTAAAGGAAAAAGGTCACAGAATTCTTTGGACTTGGATTGTTGCAAGCTGTTTGTTTCTAACAGAGTGAGCAATATGTGCCATGAATGATTCTGTCACAATAAAAGAAGCAAATGATTAATCCGAATGATGTTTGTGACTAGCTTGTTCCTAGAATGCCTACCATGACAGTAGTACAAATTGGAGAGATATATTGTGGAGCAGTTAGCTCTACCCAGTGCAGAAAAAGATGCTGCAATCAGTTGTAATCAGGAAGTTGCACAGTCGATCAAAGGTTATGAACTACCAGCTGTGCCTCCATAAGTAACAGAACAGACATATTCAGATACAGAAATCAGTAACAGATCATGAAGCAAGTTCTTGGAGTCTGTTGAAGCCAACTTTTTGATGCAGTTGAAGAAAGAGCTAAACTTTTTTGGCTTTGTTTCTGATCAACAAGGGCAAAATGACTGAGTGCATGAAATTGAAAAGTTAATTGGGCAAGAAAGATCATGGTGAATGGTGAAATTTATTTTTTAATGGAGAAAAATGTAGGAGATGATAGCATAGTAAAATCCATAGATCCAAATCAGCAGACCTCACGGGAAGTAGTACTAAGTTCACACGATGGACAATTTCATAAAAACATTGGAGCTAGAATCCATAGCCTAATGGAAGGAAAATATAGATATTATAGAGACACCTACATGGAAAAATCAGGACCTCAGCAATGACCTGAAAGGAAAAATGTAAAAATGTAAAAAAACCCCCAAAACTAAAGAAATAGAAAACGTGTCAAATTGCTAATTTGGATATAATAGAAAAATGTAAACTTACAGTAACAAAACAAAAAAATGCATAATTTGAGAATAAGCTAGCAGGAAATAAAGAAGGTTAAAAGGAATAATATTATAACTATATTATTATTATTATATAATTATTATTATATTATTATTATAATAATAAGGTTAAGGAAAGGGTTACTTTATTACTGAACAGGGATAAACATATATAAATATTTTACATTCTCATTCCTACCTCATTCTGGGTTGTTAAAGTGTATGTTCCCCACTCTGGCCACATTTTTTCCCTCTGTGGTTAGCTTTCAGGTAGATTGACAATAACAATAACTGAATGTTATTTAGGAAGAACATATGTAGAAAGTATATGGCTGGGCAAACAGGAGACACCATGACTAAACTTCTAATTCAGAAGTCTCAGGTTAAGTACTTGAAATTATATGGAATGAAATGGGGACATGGTGCCAGTTCTTCAAAAGGGAAAAAAAGAAGCTCTAGGGAATCGTAAACCACTTTTTACTGTTTTTTGGCTATCCTTAGCTCCAAAACTCCAGCAAATAATTAAAAAATCTGTAAGTACTTAGGAGAGAATAGGTTGATAAAGAAATCTGGTAAGGTTTAATTAACAAAAATCATATCATTCTAGTTTTTTAATTTTTTTTTTTTTTTGGTATTGTTGAGTACGTTTCATGTGACTTACTTTCTTATAAACAAAGATTAGAAATACAGTCTAAATGAGTCATTTTCATTGACTTATAGGGAGATCATGATAAGAATGACAAAAAGCAAGACCATTACCAATCAGAATTAATTTGCTATCTGAAAGTTTGTAAGTGCAGTAAAAACATTTGAGGAGTCAACTATCAAAAAGGGAATCACCTTCCAGAAAACATTTCTGAATCTTGTAAACATGGGAAGATTACAGTCAATCACAAACTGAAAGTAAATAATGTCATAATGTGACAAAAGCTCAAGCTCATAATCATTGTAGCTGAATGTATAAACAGGAGTTTGACATGTAAAATACCTGAAGTAATCCACATGCTTTATCTGAATTGATAACTTGGAATTGTGTCAGTTCTGGGCACCATATTTGAAGTATATGAACCAGAAGTGTGTGAACCAGAAAGGTCACAGAGAAAGCAAGAAGAATGAGGGCTGGAAAACATGACCTGCAAGCAAATGTTAAATGTTTTTGTTGACTTAAACAAATGAAGGCTGAGAACAGACATGATAAAATTCTTCAAATATGTAAAATAGTCATACTGCAGTAAGGGAAATCAGAATACAGAATATCTTTCAGAATACAGAAAATCTTTCAGTCTGTAAAAGTAATTAAACTGTTGAATAAATTACCTTTGAAGGTTCCTAAAACAAGGTTAGACAAAAACTGTAAAAAACAGTTAAATATAAATGACATTAAAACATAAATGATAAAACACTCTAGACAATTTGTAGGGCTCTTGTTCCTCCATTTTCTGTAAATGCATGATTTGAGATTCTACAAGAAGAAATAGAAGATTAGGTCATGAAATGTTACCTCAGGTTTTATAATTCTTTGAGCCACAATACAAATTCAAACAACTTTGTGGGACAAACTCATTGTTCTTTTTTTTCTTCCTTTTTTTTTTTCCCCCCAAAATGAAACAAGAAAATCCTGACAATCCTTAATAAATTAGTTATTGGAAGGTGAACAGTTAAAAGGAAGTGATTTTGTTAGGTGTAACACTTAGTACTTTTCCTCAAAGTGTGCATCACAGAGTGTATTCGGGTGTTTGTCGCTATTTAGCTGACTGGACAAGACTGACAAGCAGTTTCTTGGAAACATTTTAAGCTTTCTTTGTCAGCAAAAAGATATCAAGCTTTCAATAGCTGTTCTGCGGCACTGATCATCTGTTTAGAAAACTGCACAACTGACCAAGTTTGGTGATATTACAGTAAAAGTTCAATACAGACAAGCCTTCACCAGTTACATAAGGACTGTGTTTTAGCCAAAAAGAAAACTGGAGGGCAAAAAGGTGAGCTTTCTTCCAAAGATGCTCAGTTCACCACTTTTGTGAAAAAGATTTTGTGAAAAGATTTTTTTTTAACATTTCTCCCCCAGTTTTGCAAGAAGTTTAAAAAAAAAAAGGCAATTCTAAGTCACAATATTTCAGCCTCCTTTTAATCTCAACCTCTGAGTGTGATGGGACTCAGAGGAAAACAAAATGGATTTATCCATCACTGAACACAATTAATTGTATGTTGGCTGCTTTGGAGATAGCTACAGATAAAAGGGTTTAATCATAATTTTCCAGGGAAAACTGTAAACAATTAACCACTATTGCCAAATTTTGATAAAAGATAAATAAGAAATTTAGCATAATATCAGCACAAGGCTCAAGAATAGAGAAGTAAAAAATAAAAAGCTTAATAATGTCCTGGTTTCGGCTGGGATAGAGTTAATTTTCTTCCTAGTAGCTGGTATAGTGCTGTGTTTTGGATTTAGGATGAGAAAAATGTTGATAACACAGGGATGTTTTAGTTGTTGCTGAGCAGTGCTTACACTAAGTCAAGGACTTTTCAGCTTCTCATACTGCCCTGCCAGCAAATAGGCTGGGGGTGCGCAAGAAGCTGGGAGGGGACACAGCCAGGACAGCTGACCCAAACCAGCCAAAGGGATATTCCATACCATATGACATCATGCTGAACAATAAAACTAGGGGGAGTTGGCCAGGGGGTGGCAGCCCACTGCTTGGAGACTGGCTGGGCATCGGTCAACAGGTGGTGAACAACTGCATTGTGCATCACTTGTTCTGTATATTCTTTTATCGTTATTATTATTTTCCCTTCCTTTTCTGTCCTATTAAACTGTCTTTATCTCAACCCATGAGTTTTACCTTTTTTACGATTCTCTCCCCCATGCCACTCGGGGGGAGTGAGCAAACTGCAGTGTGGTGTTTAGCTGCCTGTCAGGTTAAACCACAACAATAAGTATATATTTTCTCTCTGCTTTTTCCCATTTAGAAATAGTTTTGCCCTAAACACCACTTTGAAACACAGATATATAAATAAAAGTGCATCAAAGCATCAAATTAGGGGAAAATGATAGAAAGCTATTCTGTTATGATGCATGATACTCTTCTTGAAAGAGAACTGATATAATTTGGCATTAAAAAAATCATAAAATTCTTTTATAAATGGGGTCATTAGTGTCTAAATCTAGCAGCTGTATATACGTTCTACTCATTTTACTGATTAATTGCTTGAAGATTTTACTGCTTGTTATTGACTATATTAATTTAGAAATGATGTCAACAAAGAGGAATTGTTTACAATGCAATAGCTGCAAAGAAGATGTCGTATAACAGTTGGGTGTCCAACATTAAGCAATGCTTTAGAAGAAAAAAACAGAAATAAAAAAAAACAGGATAGAAGAAAAAATAACAATATTTTGATAAGAGGTATCATGCACATATATATATAAACGTTACATTGCATATTATATTTAATAATATTTATCTATATGTATGTGTGCTTATAAATATCTCCATATATCTAAAAATTTTTTGTTTTCTATGATTTTTCTCCAAATACATAAATTTTGCTGGGGGTGTGTGTGTGTGTGCGCGCGCGTGCAGGGGTGCGGGAGTAGGGAGGTCTGTGTAACTACAATTACACAACTATAACTACAATGTGCTTTTGGGGAAGAACTACATCCAGAAATATATCTGACTACTTACTTGATATTTATTCTGTCTCCCCAGAAATAAAGCATCTGCCGATGATAAAGCTGAAAAAGTAGCTGAATTTACAGTACAGATACGACACAGATTTAGCTAAATATTGAAAAGAGAAAGTAGTTTCACACCTAAGAAGTGGAGTCAGAATACAATACAGAAAGAAGCTTAAACCAGATAGTAAAAGATGTAAGAGAGGGAATATGTGAAAAGTTATTATCTTCCTAGACACAGTTAGCTATCTGGAAACGTAATTAGTTACCCCTGTGAGACTAAAAATGTGATCTGAAAATGATTCCTGCACTTCAGTACCTAAAGCCTTTCCTCAGAGTATGGGAAAAAAGTCTCTAGCTTTTGTTTTAAACGGGAAGTGGTCAGTATGTTAATCTGTTTTTTGTTGTTTGTTTGTTTGCTTTCCAACGAGAAAGCTTTGTTAAATTATTTGTTAAGCTTGGAAAAAAGAAAGAAAAGGCGAGAAAGGAGGAGAGAAATTAATTCCCTGTTTTTCAGGCAAGCAGCTCAAGAAATCCATAATAGAATAATCTGATCTGATGTTGTTAACTTTGTAAGATGCAAGAGTTACAGGGCCAAAAAAAGAAGAAATTAAATCACAACATAACTGCTGGTCAGTAAGAGAGAAGGGTAACCTGATCTAGGAACACTGTGGGGAGAGAAGGTCTTGACAAGCACCCCATACTCTGATAGTGCTATACTCAGATCCTTCATGTTTATAGGAAAATGTGAAGTCTACTCAAAAAAAAAAAAATCTATCTTTCTGAATGTTTAGCACATATATGATTCTACCCCAGTTTTAGAAGTAATTGCTCTAGCAGAACTTCTGTGCATTTCCTTGTGGGTTAAAAGGCTCTGTTTTTTCTTCCCTTAGCCGCCTGTGGCTACCCGAAGATAGCTTGGCTGCAGCATGATTCCAGATTGCTGGAATGGAGACAATGGAGCTGACTCCACTTTATTGTGTGCCTAGCACACTGCCTTAATTTAATCCAGTAGTTGCACAAGCTATGATTTGCCCATATTTTGACTAAATAAGGAACCTCAGGGTTGCCAGTGTGACATCTTTAGACATCATAAACCTAATATTAATCCTAACAGTATTATTTTCTTTTTATTACTGATTTTGTTTTAAGATGTCAAATGTGGTAATTCATTCTGACAACTGCTGTTAATGCTTATACCATACACAACATACTGATACTTACATTCCATTTCAATTCTAGTAATATTTTCCATATTTTCATCTAATGTAATATTTTCAATAAAGAATGTGTTGACATTAGAAAATGACTGCAACCAAATTCCTAAAACTTTACCTTTTAAGTAGGTCTCTTAATATCCAATGTTCTTCTGATTCATTATTTTATGGAGATACTTAACACTTTCTACTGATTCTGGTCATCAACAAGGTAGCACAGAACAATATAGCCATGCTAGACTCTGGGTTTTGGGGTTTTTTTATCTGCTCCTTTGTTAATTCAGAAGTTGTTTATATATGGCACTATAATCTACTGGGTAGATAGTTGCCACTGGAAACTTAACTCATAGTAACCTGGAAAAATCATAAGTACATCAGCTCCCACAGAAGGTTAAAAGCTTTGGTAGAAGCTAATACACTTCTGTAGCTGTACTCTAATACATCTTAGAAGAGACACATGCATCTTTCAGGGTCATAGACTGAAACATTTTGAAAGTGGAATGTAGAAGATAGTAAGCAACAACTTGAATAGAGCATTTAAAGCAAAACATTTGTGTTGTACAGTTTAAACCAGTAATTATTCATGATAAATTTCTAACCTGAAATTGAAGCAGGAGCTTTTTCTTTTTTTTTTTTAATAAATGTTTGGCCAAGTACTTGTGCTTTTCTATGAGTTTCTAATCATCTGAGAAGTTTCCAAAAATATGTTTTCATGTGGATTTAGTGAAATCAATTCCTTCCTTAGAAATACACTAAGAATGAGTAGAATTTGGAGTGCAATGAATAGCTCTATTTTCCTAAATCACATGGTAAGAGTTCATTCCTGGTTCACATCCTACTCTGTCTTATCCAGGGTCTTGATTCAGGGTCTTTCGTGTCAGGAACAAATAGGATATTGATCCTTCTGCAACTGACCTCTTCCTCACTTAACACTGCGTGGGAGAGGAAACAAAGCCAAACCCCAAAACTGAACAACAAAACTTAAAAAGAATTCAAGTAATCTTAATACGAAACAGAAATATTTTTAAAATGACGATTTGTTTTAATAAGATAATCTTCCCATCTTGACTGTGTTTCAATTATTTTTTCACAGTGACATACAGCACTGGCATCTGGAAAGAGATTTGGATTAAAAACACCATCCATCAACCTTTTGGCTACATTTATTATGTCAAGATTATACCAAGAAACATAGACTGATTATTCATTTCAGTAAGAACAAAACTGAATTCATAATATTATATTGACAAGCAGAATTATAGAGAACTAAGTAGTACACAAACAGAACACACATTTATTCAAGTAGGATTTCTACAATTGTGTACAATTTACTCCCTGAAAACATAATGTCATTTATGTTCATAACAAACATCGCCATGAGAATAAAAATTATTCTGTCCCTCTAAATATTACATGTTCCTTTCTTACTTTGCTCGTATTTTTTACTGAACCTTTGCACATTTGATGTCACCTGCTTATTACCATTGAATATTACTTTTGATTTAATATTCTAGATTCTCAGGTGGGGGGGTTGGGTTTTGTTTGTTTGTTTGTTTGTTTTGTTTTGTTTTTTAGGATTGGTGTAATTTTCATTTCTTGAAAAATTATAGAAAATCTCAGTCTTGTAGCTTGTTCAGTGTTTCAGAAGTGATTAATTAATATGATGCTGACATTTGTAAGTCAGGCTGAGCCCTGTATGTGATCACATTAGAGAGAATTTACTCCCATAAGCAGTGCCATTGATTCCTACTCAGAACTACGAGTAAGAGGATAACAGTCTGACGTTGGATGATCTTATTATTTTTAAAAATTAAAAATCAGTTTATAAAGAATGGTCCCGTTCTTGTATGCTTATAGGCAAACAGAAACTTCCTTCTGTGTGACAGTCATTGATAAAGATTAAACCTTATTCCTTTGTAGACTCTAGAAACAGAACTGACATAATTTTTAGATATTTAATAGACCTAGTGAGATACATCCTGTCTAGATGAAATATAGATTCTACTATGTTATAAAGGACAGTGATAAAGACGTCAATAACAAAAATAATAACAGAAAGGGTGTTGCTCAAAAGAAGGCTTTGAACAAGATTGCTCAGTTGCATTTGCAACTTCAATTAAAAAAATCATTGTTTGAACAGTCTACATCTATTCCCTATGCCTCCATTTTTTTCAATCTAGTAACAGAAAAAATTATTAGCTTTCACTTCTCCAGTGGTTGAGGCCTGTCAGTTGAAGTGAGTTGTAAAAGCAAAATATTAGCAATATTGTTGAACATTGATAAAAATTTAGGTATGCATGCAGTAGGTGATAGAAAAGTCCTGTATGCTGCTAATTAAGTTACGTATTTTGAAAAGTTACAGAATATTGTAAAGTAATTCATTCCCAATGCTCCAGTTATGTCATTTAAAGTCCTAAATCTGTGACTTTCAATGTTATTCTTTTCTACTTAAAAGAACAACACTGGATTAGATGCTGAAAAGTTTGAATCAGCTTGGGAGAGACCATGTAGACCATTGTGAAAAACTATGCAATGGAAGAAATATAGGTTTAGGCAGGATAAGCTGCAGCTGTTAATGCAGCAGCATTAGAAGAGTTAACGGGATTTGGACGGTATGACTGAACACAAAAAAAAACAACCAAAAACAAACTGGAAGAAAGTTTTTGGCAATTTTCTAGATATAAGAGCAGTAGTATCAGAAGAGAAAAAAGTGAATAAAAGTACTTTAAATCATAGAAATAGAATTAGAATTCAAGCAATAAAACAGATCTGAAAAGAAGATAAAGGTGTGCTCTAACTCTTAGATTGCCAGAGTTCACTGAACTCTCACAAGGAAATAAACATAACTGCATTAGTTCTATACCTTCTGATAAAACCAGTCATGCATTCCTCATATTCGTGGACCTGGTAGCTACCTCTCTGGCTGCTGGGAACAACTGAAGCAGAATTTTAGTTTTGAATAGCTAGAAGAAGCAAAGAGCCAAAACATATCATCCATCTCCATTTTCCTTGTTCTCCTATTGCACAGATACAGACTGTTAAACAAGACGGGTGTTGGCATAAGGTAACATATGTTTGGGAAATCAAGTATCTCAAAGAGGACAGCTGGCTGCTCTCTAAATGTGTAAGGAAGGTGCGTTGCATGGGTCCTTGCAATGAAGTTGGATCAGGTAAGACTTCCCTCAGCCTTTGTTTTACTGAATCCAGCTGACTCATGACCACTCATAGGGGTATGACCCATGGGGATAGATATGCATGATCTATCTCTATGGGTCATCTGAAAACACATACAAAACATCACCTAACAATGTAAATTATGTATAAAGCACTGTCCTACATGACAATGTCTGCATTTGCAGGAACAGTTTCTACTACTTACAAGCACCCTTTCTACACACCTTTTGATCAATTATGCAGCAGGAACCATCTGAGAAGTTGCTGAAAGGACCAGATTTCCCCCCCTCAGAATGATTAACACACTGAAACAAACAAATCTGTGTAGGCACAGCAGGACATACCTGGATGGAGTCTTCAGGACAGTCCAAAATGCCCTCTCAGAGAGCTCCTGCAACAATTAGTCAAATACTTAATTATGAAGGTGGCTATGATTTCAATTACATTGTTTCAAGTCCTTCCACTGTTTCTAATCAGTCCATTAACTCGCCTGTGCAGATGACTAGATAGGGAGTGCCTGGCCCACCCAAGGAATTAATGACTCATGCATAGGTGTATAGACAGGCACTGCTCTGATACTCAGTTACACCACAGTTACAACTGTAGGACAAACTTCAGTTTCATATACTTATAAATTAAGTTCCATTGGCCTTGCCACAGTCCATCAGCTCAGAAGGAATGGGAGAGAGACCCCATCTTTTCAGTCTTGATTTATGGAAAAATCTGTTTATTTTCACCATGATATGCAGGAACTGTAGTGTTCTTTAATCACTCAGTACCTGAAATGTACTTAGGAATTTTTCTATTTCTTCCCAATATGTTTACAGTCTGAAGTGAGGTACAGTGAAGAATATCAGTTAACCGAGACTTGTTTCCATAAAAAAATTGTCTCAAAAGGGAGCTGTCTGAAAGAAAAAATACCAAGGCCAAAGCTATGTGTCAGGTCTTGACTATTTAGTATAAGAATAATACAGAAGTCTGTGTTTGTTAAATTCATAGCTTTGAATCTCTTCTGAAGTTAAAAACAGAACTTTTTCTTATCAGAACTTGAAATATTTTTTTTTTTAAACAAAGTACAATAGGAGTAGAAAGTATTGCAATCTGAGGACCAAGAAGTAACATTAGAATATGGTCTTACAGAAACAGATATCTGAGATTTAGTTTCAGTTATTGGTGCTTGTTGCTCAGTAAGTATGATTATCTGGCATGAAGTCTGCATGGCAGTGGCCAATCTCTATATGTACATGGCAATATGCAGGGCTGCTAGTTCGTATCTCAGGATAACTATAACCTATGTTACTGTGCAGTTTTGGGCTTTATTTCTCAGCTGAGAAAAGCATCATATTGCTATAATGCTTTTTATTCTAGAGCTATCTCATTCAGGAGAAATGAATGAGATACCAGTTCTGATTCTAGAGATATCTTGCTCAGAGCTAGCTACAGTATCTGTGCTTTGTGCATCACTGCATTATGTATCCATTCCCAACGAAAAGCATTTGCAAACTAAGTAATTGTTCTGTGCTTCAGTTCCCTATCTGTAAATAGGAGATAACAGCATTCCTTTTGTCTTTCTCATTTAGACAGAAGTTCTAAGACTCGGAGACTCTTATTATTGTGTTTGTTCAGTGGTTAAATCAATATTATAATTTTATTGAAACAAATAATTGTTAAAAATGGATGGAAGTACTTAACTAGCTAAAGACACAAATACAGTTTGTATCTACAATTGAAATTACAGACAATTTACAGGAGGTAACCTGTGTGATACAAATTTAGCCCTGGTGGATCATTCTTAACCTTCATATTGCAATATGGGAAGAAATCCAATTTTTCATAGCAAATACTTCACTTTGGCTAGACTGTTAGTTAGGAAAAAATGTGCCCCAAGTGTTTTGGTCTAGAGATATCTACAACTAGCCAATAAAGCTTATGCTGAGTTCATCAGAGTTACTCCCCTCCAAACCGCAGGCTAGGCTCCAACTGTGGTTTCTGACAAGAGCAGACAGCTCTCTAACATTTCTTGAACAATTTGCAGACTAACAAAGATGACATATTCTTCTGAATTCTGAAAAATATCAACTTAAGGGATTCATGAACTAGAAACTTTGCTTTTAATGACAGAATGCAGATTCCTCATCCGGCCTTGAACTGTCATATTTTTTATCTGGTCTTTTCTTTGTGTTTTAACTTCCTTGCTTGTAAAAAAATGTAAGATTTTATTGGTGTGCTGACCATGCATCCTCTACACTGTATTTTTTGCTCAAGGGGAAAAATGTTCACTTGCAAAACTGGAACTTGATTTCACGCTTCTTGGAGAAATTCCACATACTTCAATTTACAGCTAACACATATAAAAGTTTAAAGTGAGAGACATAGTGTTCTGGATGTAAGGAAGACTGAGAAGGATCCAAATATCTTCCTGCCTTAAATGCATGTTTTCTCCTACAATTAGAAGAAATCACTTTAAAGAGTGTGGATTTTTACAAAGAATAACGTGATAGTATAACAAATGAACTAGACTAAGCATCGCCAAATTACAATAAATTATTATGACTACATTGGTGCTTCAACTATTTATACCATTTCTGTGCAAGAAAAAATTGTGACATGTTAGAGACATTATCAATATTATTGATTAATGTGGTGGGTTGACCCTGGCTGGATGCCAGGTGCCCACCAAAGCCGCTCTATCACTCCCCCTCCTCAACTGGACAGGGGAGAGAAAATAAAACAAAAGGCTCGTGGGTCGAGATAAGGACAGGGAGATCACTCACCAATTACCGTCACGGGCAAAACAGACTCGACTTGGGGAAAAACTAGTTTAATTTATTACTAGTCAAATCAGAGCAGGATAATGAGAAATAAAACCAAAGCTTAAAAACACCTTCTCTCCACTCTTCCCTTTTTCCCAGGCTTAACTTTACTCCCAATTTTCTCTACCTCCTTCCCCCCGAGCGGTGCAGGGGGACGGGGAATGGGGGTTTGGGTCAGTTCATCACACGTTGTTTCTGCCGCTCCTTCCTCCTCAGGGGGAGGACTCCTCACACTCTTCCCCTGATCCAGCATGGGGTCCCTCCCACAGGAGAAAGTCCTCCATGAACTTCTCCAATGTGAGTCCTTCCCATGGGCTGCAGCTCTTCACGAACTGCTCCAGCATGGGTCTCATCCACGGGGTGCAGTCCTTCAGGAACAGACTGCTCCAGCGTGGGCTCCTCTCTCCATGGGTCCATGGGCCCACAGGTCCTGCCAGGACCCTGCTCCAGCACGGGCTTCCCACAGGGTCACAGCCTCCTTTGGGCATCCACCTGCTCCAAAGTGGGGTCCTCCACGGGCTGCAGGTGGATATCTGCTCCACCATTAACCTCCATGGGCTGCAGGGGGACAGCCTGCCTCACCATGGTCTTCACCACAGGCTGCAGGGGAATCTCTCTGCTCTGGTGCCTGGAGCACCTCCTCCCCCTCCTTCTTCCCTGACCTTGGTGTCTGCAGAGTTGTTCCTCTCACATCTTCTCACTCCTCTCTCTCTGGCTGCAACTGCTACTCCCCTGTAACTTCTTTTCCCTTTCTTAAATATGTTATCCCAGAGGCGCTACCACTGTTACTGATGGGCTCGGCCTTGGCCAGCGGCAGGTCCGTCTTGGAACCCGCTGGCATTAACTTTATCAGACATGGGGGAAGCTTCTAGCAGCTTCTCACAGAAGCCACCCCTGTAGCCCCCCTGCTACCAAAACCTTGCTACACAAGCCCAATACAATTAGTTAATGGTTTTGATTTTTAAAAACAGAAATATCCAGGAATTTACTCTCAAGGCCTGTATTCCTTGCATTTTTCTTGTATATTTGAAAATAATACATTCTGAAAATAATACATACATCCTATTCCAGTTTTGATTCTTATATCATATCCATTACGACAGCATCTGTTATCTTCTGTTAATGTACAGAGGACACAGATATAAGTGTTTCAGTACTTAACAAGTTGTCTTCCTTTAATAAACTTCAGTTCACAGATGAAAACACACTTGCATTGTATCCACTGTGATTAAACTGTATTATCACAGACACAATGGTAAAGGGGAAAGTCAAGGCAGGAGGAAGTGTTTGCTCCAACCAAGCAAACAAACAGCTAAAAGCCTAGACAAAAGGCCATATAAAAATCCAACTGTACAGCTGACATGTCCATAAGTTTGTCTCAATTTCAACAGAAATACTGAAATGAATGCATGTTTATTCATACACATATTACTTACACATGCTTTCAGTCCCCTTTCCCGTTGGATATCAGACCAAGAGAAGAAATCTTACGCAGTTGCAAGCCATTTAAGTGAAGGCATGAACTAGATCCTACAAATATGCATGCCAGGCTGCACAGGGAAAAGCATACCAGCAGGTCAAAGTCAGTAATTATTCCACTCTACTTGACACTTTTGTAACTTAATCTGGAATATGGTGTCCAGAGCTAGACTATTCAGTACAAGAGAGACATTGACAAACTGGAGGGAATCCAGCAGAGGGCCACCAAGGTGGTCATAAGGCTGAGGCACATGATGTACATGGAGAGGCAGAGAGATCTGAGTTTGTTCAACCTAAAGAGAAAACAAAGGATGTCTTCAGCTACCTAATAAAATTTTATCTTGAAGATGAGGGGACACACTTCCCAGAGGTACACAGTGGTAGGTGAAAGGCAATGAACCCAAATTGCACCAAGGGAAATTCAGAGTAGATATAAGGAACAACTCTACAAGATAAGGATGGTATAATACTGGAGAAAGTTGCTCAGAGAGGCTGTGGAATATCCACCGTTGGGGATATTCCAGATTGACTAGAAAAAGCCTTGAGTAACCTGGTGTAACTTCAGATAGCCTTGATGTGAGCAGGAAGTCAGGCAAGATGACCTCCAAGGATCACTCACAACCAAAATGTTTCTATGTTTTCATAATACTATAACAGAAAGCAGTCCCAATACAAATAAGCTAACAGGGTGACTAATATTAGTCTTGAACCTGAACATAAGTGTACTAAAACAGTGTAACTAACAATAATTTATAAGGATTTTGTAACACTGATGGCATAGACAGACACAGTTTTCTATAGTTATGTAAACAATATGATCACCAAAGAGGCTAACAAGGATGGGTGTAGTTGCATGTAGGAGGTGGAAGGAAGAAGTTGCCAGACAGAGAACAAGAAAGAGGAAGCATGACATTGCAAAAAGGTAGTACAGCTCCTCAAGTATACAAGGAGTAGACCAGCAAGACAACAGAAAACAAGAAAAGCATCAGGCATAAACAAGCTAAAATAGGGAAGAAATGAAACAAACCCACCTTGGCCCACCCATCTGTCTGATTAGGAGATTTCAAGTCAGATCATCCACACCCTGGTCACTAAGAGCTACCAAGAACCGCAGACACCTGAGCCCACTACCCCGCATTCCCTCCGTGGTATGTTATATTCACAGCCAGTTTAGAAGTATTAAAGACTAAGAGTTTTGTATTTGTAGTGAAGGTGATTAATATTCTATAAGAAATTACCATCAGCAATAAGCACTTACTCAATGAGTGAAATAAGTAAAGTTCAGTTTTAAAGTTTAAAACTGGCCTGACTCATCAGTCTTCTAAACACTCTATCATAGTAATCTCTAGCTCCCTGATACATGTGTGTGTATAAACATATATACAAGAAATACCTCTGTGAATATATACTCATATATATATATCTTCTCAGTTGCAACAATGGAAAGGGAAAGACTCTCTTGACGGTGACAGATTCATTGGTCTTGGTTTCAAATTAGAATTGTATTTATTTTAAAGAAAAAAGAGGTCTTGTTGTTTTAAATAAGACAACATACTAACATAAATATTATTTTTCTCAAAATAGGCTATTATTTCAGCTCTTTTTGCTTGCATTTTATCTACAGTTACTTGTCAGTTTGGTACTTTTCAAGACTTTCCGCTCCCATTGTACTAAAAGGCAGTTAGAGATCAACATCGAAAACCAGAGCGTATATTCCCATTGGTGCACACATATGAAAAGGAGAATAAATTATTGATAATAATAACATAATAATAACAACTGACACTGTTTAGCCTTTAGCTAAAGAAACCAAAGCTCTTTGCAAAGTATATAAGTGTGTTACAGATTCTTGACAGAAGAATCAGTTCATTTATCACTGAAAGTCAGCTACTTCTCAGTTGGAAAGTAACAGCCTTTTTAAATGCACTGTGACCTTACAGGACATTTGAGGAGAGAAAATAAAAGATAAATCCAGTTCAAATTATTTTACCTGTGTGTGAGGCAAACAATTGAAAATGGCCAAGAAAAAATGTGCAGTGTTGCTTTCTTCCTAAATCTTCTGGAGTTACGATGAGCTGGCAGGAAAAGAAAGTGCAAGAGGAAAGTAACATTCATTAAAATTAGAGAGATAACTCATACTGGTACAGACTAGACCATCCTTGAGACATCTGCAGTAGCTCACTCAAAATATAAAACATATAATTATGGCAAAATTAATACAGAAAAATCATAAGAGAGGGAGTGACTTGAAATTCTGAAGAAGTAGAAAGAATAGAAAACAATTTGTATATGGCTGCTGTAATTTAAGAAAAAAAGCTATAATGTCATTCTGCCTGCTGAATTCTTGAGCTGAAGTTCAAAACTAATTTCTTCATTATTGTCCTCCTTCCACGTTCATTTTTTCTCTCTGTTGTCTGTGGAATTAGAAAGTCGACTATGTTTCTATTTAATTAAGTGCAGAATTAGGTAAGAATCCTATCTGCAGAGCTGCTCAGTGTCCATGGGACTTAGGCCTTCCTGATGTAGCAATGACATAAGTTCATTTCCCTTATGACTTCTGAACCATCAATTGCTTAGGACTTCAAAAGCTCTTTAAAACATTTCTTTCTTATAATAAGACTATAAAGTGGTCTACACACTTGTACAAGACATATCACATGGGAATCTAGACAAAATGTACTTTGCAAGGTAGAGCAGTTTCTGACAAATCAGATGGAGTTTGAAATTGGCACCATGTATCTTTAGCAGCAGTCTATATGCTTTTCATATAGTAAGATCAGAAATAGAAAAACTCATTATTTTCTTGATTCTTGCATTATATGTGCATTTTACATGCTTTTATTTAAATGAGGTATAGATCGATGGAATTATCTAATGAATCTTAATAGCAATCATTACATTTTAATGCACAGTGGAAGAAGTAGACATTTAAAATAGCTTTGTCACTATTAATCAGAGTATGTACCTCTAAAATATTCCCATCAATTTAAAGATCCTAAATTATAGTAAAAATGAACATACTGTTTTATCAGGAGGATCGTGAGAGAGATTGGTTTCTTAGTATTGTAGAATTGAATAAAGTTCTGACAATAATTGCACACAATAGAACTTACAGAAAAAAAGGAAGCAGGCAGCACCTGGCGCTTAAAATTAAGTTCTACATCTCATATATATTTATTTTAAGTCTCTGCAGCTAGCCTAGGGCATTAATTGTTGTTCATCTACTATATCAATAATAATTAACTTTTTTTAAAAAAGAATATTCTAGGCTGGAGAACATTGGACAAGATAAACAAAGATGTTTAACACTGTAAAAAAAGCTGCTTTCAGAGTGTACAAATTAAGAGATTACCCATCTGTAAAATCACATGCTTAAAATAATCTATCAAGAAAAAGGCATGACATCTGAAGATAACCAGGAAACTGTTGAACAGTAACAAGAAGCAGTTACGTTTCATCTAGAGGTATATTTTCATATTTGATTTTTTTAATTCTTTGTGAAACAGGAACTATAAGGGAAATTCTAATGGACTTGAGGTTTAACTATTGCTATGCCAGCATTGTATTATCAAAGGAGATGCAATGAAAGGGCAAGCTTATGAATTCAGAGATGTTAAAACCAAAAAGTACTTTTAAGGGCATCTACTCTGATCTCTTGACCTAAATATAATCTAAAATTTTACCCAAGTTAAATGTGTTAGTATGTTGTGAGTTTAGATTTCAAGCTAGGTTAAGAACAAGGTTTCAAAGACCTCTAACTTTTGCTTATTTGAATAAACACTATTTAGACATCTAAACAGCACTTTGACATTTTCTCAAAATGCCCTTCTAAGGCCTCTAGATAAAAATGCCACACTCTGTTACTCTCAAACCTATTTACAGGCAGAAAGGAAACAGACATTAAATATAAAGAACAAATATCATTGTTAGTATTCTGTATTGCCTTTACATGGCAAGGTTCTGGCAGCAGAGTGAGCGGGGGCTCTGCAGGGATGGCCTCTGCGAAAAGAAATCAGGAGCTGCCCCCGTATTGGACAGAGCCAGTTCAAGATGGCTCCAAGATGGACCTGCTACTGGCCAAAGCTGAGCCCATCAGCAACACTTTGGTGCCTCTGTGATAACATATTTAAGAAAGGGTAAAAAACACTGCACAGCAGCTATGAGAGAGAGGAGTGAGAATATGTGAGAGAAACAACCCTGTAGACACCAAGGTCAGTGAAGAAGGAGGGAGGAGGAGGTGCTCCAGGTGCTGGATCAGAGATTCCTCTGCACCCCATGAAGAAGACCATGGTGAGGCAGGCTGTCCCCCTGCTGCCCATGGAGGTCCACAGTGGAGCAGATGTCCACCCTGCAGCCTGTGGAGGACCCCACGCCAGAGCAGACGGATGTGCCCTGAAGGAAGCTGCAGCCAGTGGAGAGGAGCCCTGTGGAAAGGACCTACGCTGGACCAATTCTTGAAGTACTGCAGCCCGTGGGAAGGACCCACGTTGGAACAGTTCATGAAGGACTGTATCCTATGGGACAGACCCCATGCTTGAGCAGAAGAACAGTGTGAGGAGGAAGGAGTGGCAGAGACGAAGTGTTTCATAACATGACTGCAACCCCATTTCCCCATCCCGCTGTGCCTTCCTCCTGTGGGAAGGAGAGGCAGAATAGTTGGGAACACAAGAAGTAAAGTTGAACCTGGGTAGATGGGGGTGCGGGGGGAAGGTGTTTTTAGTGTTTCTGCTTTTTACTATCCTACTCTATTTTTAATTGGCAATAAATTAAATTAATCTTCTGCATGTCGAATCTGTTTTGGCTATGATGGTAATTGGTGAGCAATCTCCCTGTCCTTATCTTGATCCATGAGCTTTTTGACCTTACTTTCTCTGCCTGTCCTGCTGAGAAGGGGGAGTGAGAGAACAGCTTGGTGGGCACCTGGCAGACCAAGGTTAACCCACCACATATACCTGAAATCTTAACAGTCAGATCAAAGATTCATTATTAGCCCAGATCTAATTATTACAGAAAAAGAAAATAAATTATTAGTACCATTAAAATTATAATACGCACACACTTCCTAGTACCTACCCCTTTTGCTGGTGTTATGCTCACCCTCCCATGGCTCTTTTGACTCTGAAGGTCCATGTTATCAGTCTGGTGGTGGTTGCAGGATATGACAATGAGCAGCACTCACAGAGGGGAATATGATGTTGAATTCATATTCCTTCCTCACTCTAGGATCTGCTTGGGGTTATTTTAATGTATTTGCTTTTACTCCTTCGTTTTTTTTTCATTGGTCTGCATATCATATCTGATTTTACCATGTAAGTGTTTTCTATGTGTTTTAAATACCATGTTTGTGTTCTGTTTGTTGCCCCTAAAAGTAGCTTAGTCCAGCTCCAGATCTGCATTTCTTTAGCTGACCACTGTAGAGTTGTTTATAGCTGTGGGGTCTCCAGTAACTTTTGACTATGCCAAGAAACAGATGTTACTTGTACTCTTTATCCACAACACAGTGTAGCACTCACCTAAACATAGCTGAAGTCTAATTAAAAATCAAATTGGATTTTAAATTAAATTTTAATATGCAGTTTAACAACTGGTAAAGACCAGAGAGCTTAGCACTCTGCAGGATAGACCCCTAAAATATTTGTAAGAGTTTTTCTTTCAGGGTACTTGCACTGGTACCCCTGTAGTCCTCAAAAATAGTCTTGGGAAGTTTAGCCAAGTATTAACAGGTGACAATATATATACTGCAGTAAATGCACATTGCTTCCTTCTGCCTAATTTTGTTGTCACACATTAGCCACAGCTGACAAGATTAGGATGGGACATAGCATGAGGAAACACACCAGAATATATCTCAACCTGACTCATCAGATATTACAAAGAAACCAATTATTTCTAGACTGATATCCACTATAAATTGTAACAGCAAACATGTGATCCAAATTTAGTAAAACAGACAATTGTAAGGGAAGAAAAAAAGATCCTAATTGCTAGGAACCCCACCAACAAGGGAATATCACTGTTTCTCAGGCAGGTATAATCATACAGCATTTGACACATCACTAATTGTTTTTGGGGTGTAGGAGGAATGGTGATAAAAAGAAACCAAAAAAGCACAGCCCTCTAAAGATGTGCTAAGGATTCTTTTTCTCTGTCTTTTTTAAATATGTCTCCCCAGAAAAGGGAATCCATTGAAGCATACACAGTAATAGTTAAGAAAAAGAAAACCTCAACAAACAGTATAGTTCTAAAAGTCAAGCCTCTTACCCTGTTCTAATAGGAAAAATCCATCTAATGAACTATTTAATTGAGTTTAACAAGACTGTTTATAGTTAATCCTAAATGCACTAATAGGAAACCTAAGGCCTACATTCAATGTTAGTTTTGCTCCCTTTGGATGTTACTCATAATTACAGTTTGCTCTTTAATTATTCTTCCTCATGTATTCAATTTATGATTAAGACCAACAGCTTGCCCTGGAGGCTGAAAGTGCTGAGGTGGACACTGGTGAATCAGCAGAGAGCAACTCCTTCAGCAATGTGCATCTACTCAGAAGCAGGCAAAAAGCAGTGTTTCACTCTAATCATGAAATTCAGAGCTCAAGACAAGGGAATACTACTCCGGCAAGAGAACAACCTCTGACAATTCTCTAGGGAAAGGAGATTAAAGAAACAAATCGATAGCTCTCAAACAAACACTTTTGTACTTTTATTGAAGAAAAGTGTATTGTGTTGGTAATTAGAACAGTTTTATCTGTCTATTGCATGTATTGTGCAGTCACATGGTACCAAATTTTTGCTTCTTCAATTTGCTGTTTTATTTTCCCCTACTTAGATATATTATCCAATATTGCATATCTGAATGCCCTTTCTTTGTAGCTTCTATAAAAAGTAATTTAAAAATGAACATTTGTTGAAAATGTGCTAGGGGAACAAAAATGAGTGTTTTATTAACCTCTCCTGTCATTTTTGATGCAGAATATGAACAACTATGTATGGGAGTTTCTCTAGTATAAAGTAGTATATTTCTGCCACAGAAATATGTTGTTCCTGCACAGCATTGCCCTTGATTTCAAGAACTAGAGGACTGATCCCACTAGCTTTTTGGGTTTTTTTTGTTTAAACAATTCTTAATGATCTTTTGGGGTGGGAATATGGACTAATAATTCTAGGAGTACTAGAGCTAGAAAGGATCTAGTAAGCTCAAA